>NC_042985.1:13768955-13928796 GCF_901001165.1 Salmo trutta
ATCATATTGCTTTCTTACCTCTCTCTTGCGGTCCATCCTGGAGTCAGCATTGGCAATGCTTCCTCTCTTCTGCTTTTCTGTGCTGCTGAGACTTAGTCTCCTGGCACTGGACACCAGCTCTTCAAACTCCATCTGCAGGTCTGACTTACACACACACTGAGTGATTATTGTATAGTGTGGGTATGGTTAACACCAGAGTCATGATTAGGCTATAGGTGCAAAAGTATTGTGCACTGCAAAGTGGAAAACTTACCATAAACCTCATTATCATGGGAATTGAATGAAACTTTTCTTCAACAGTGTGCGTTTTGAAGAGGAAACTATTTATGTATTGCTCCATTTTTTCAATTAGACCATGGCATTGTTAAATAGTTGTTCCTGATTGGATTGAAGGGCATTCTAGAGCGTGCATTATTTCCCTATAACGCACGGTATATCAGCACGGTAGAATTCAATGGCAATAGTTCATTCTTATGTTCCATGCTGCTTTTGGCAGCAAAAGTCGAATTGAAAACATTGGCATTGTTGAATTAGATTTTCATAATAGCAAGCTAGGACTGATGGTTTGGTTAGCTAAACTAGCAAATCTGTTTGGTTACCAAGGCAACTACTGTAGCTATTTAGTAAAGTTGCTTCCTACTTCAGTGGATATTGAACACATTTCTACTGGCAAATGAAAACATTTTGAGCGGCAAATGTGTTAAATTATAGCCATGGTACAGTATATACAGTATATAAGAGATAATCAACTCAGGGCTCTTTGCGTTCGTGGAACACACCTTCCAAGTCGTTTATTATATTCCATAGAACACGCAGCCTCTCGTTGATGATCCCTTACATAGTCCTCCTCATAACGGACATCGTTGAAGAACATTTTCAGATTAAATCACACTGCAAGATTATAATGAGGTTTCTGGTATTTTTTACACTTCGCACAATGCTTCGCACACAAATGTTGCCCTAAATCTATGGATCAGGTTGGCACTGGACTAACCTCACCTGCAGGCTGTTGTGCACAGCACATATAGGCCTGGGATGTCAACCACTCAAAATTGGCCTTAGTGGGAGTGACCATAGAATTCTCTGGGAATGACCTACTGAGTAAAGTATTTGTCATCATTTAATTTAAGCGAATCACACGACTGCGAAGAGTGGCTCTGTGCTTGTGGTGTGCTAGCGTACAGGATAGGGTTAGGGGGAAGGCGTTGTAGAAGATGATTGGTTGGTAGATTATGCCGATTAAGCCAATGTCTATGCGGCGGGAGTTTCTCCCGGCTCTCTGTATTGACTAACGAAGGCCGAGTTTGATGCGTTGGTCCACCAGACTTTGGGTGAAAGTGTCTGGGAACGAGATTAGTACTGGACAGATGATGTATGGCTGCACAGTGTGACAGGCCCTGTTCAAATCCCTATGTCGCGACTTCTAACCCCAACACTCACTACACTAGGATCAAACAAACACACACAGTGTCCTTTATAGAGGAAACTTTATACCATACACACACACACATGGACGCAAGCACATACCCCCCCACACACACGCACACACACACACCCACCCACCCACACACACACACACACACACACACCCACCCACCCACCCACCCACACACACACACCTACACACACACACACCCACCCACACATACCCCCCCACACACACGCACACACCCACCCACCCACACACACCCACCCACACACACCCACCCACACCCACCCACCCACCCATCCACACACACCTACTCTAACATGTGGGCAGGCAGGAACTCAGATGTTAGGGTTTCCAGAGCTTGTTCAGTTAAATTGTGATCAGAGCCACAGATGAAGGAGAGATTTGTACCCCTAAACCCCTAAAAACACTGCCTGCCTGCCTGCCAGCTCTCTCTCTCCCTCTCATCCTCTGTCTCTCTTTCTGTCCATCTCTCTCTTTCTGTTTGATCTCTCGATGTCTCTCTCTCCCTCTATAGTGTGTTTGTCAAAGCAAGGCAAGGCAGTGCTCTTCCATAGAGCAGACCTGATCCCCAGCAGCTGTTGCTGTATTAAGGTGGATCAGAGTTTTCCCCAGACACAGGCTGCATCCTAAATGCTATTCCACATGTGGTGCAATACTTTTGACCAGAGCCTTATGGGCCCTGATCAAAAATAGTGCACTTTATAGGGAGTAGTGTTTAATTTGAGACACAAGCACAGAGAGACACACCACCTGTTCACATTCTGCACCAGCCACTAACTAGACCCATTACAACACTACACAACTCCCTAACAAGACACATAGTATATAATAGGTTATACGCCACTTAGCAGATGCTGTAGCTAAAGCAACTTACAGTACGTTTAGTCAAGAGAGAGAAGAGATATAGACATTAACAGTTAACGCTGTGTTCTGTATTTTCAGAAAGTGGACTGTCTCTATTTTGTGACAACAGTATACTTTTCAGACCGTCTTTGGAAGAGAAGCCATCATAAGGCAAACACACCAAAGTGGAGGAACTATCACGCCCTGATCTGTTTCACCTGTCTTGTGATTGTCTCCACCCCCTCCAGGCATCGCTTATTTTCCCCAGTGTATTTATCCCTGTGTTTCCTGTCTCTCTGTGCCAGTTCGTTTTGTATGTTTTTCAAGTCAACCAGCGTGTTTTCCTGTACTCCTGCTTATATTCTCTTTTTGCTCGTCTTCCCAGTTTTGACCCTTGCCTTGCCTGTCCTGTCTCTGAGCCCGCCTGCCTGACCACTCTGCCTGCCCCTGAGCCTGCCTGCCGACCTGTACCTCTGTTCCCTCTGGATTACCGATCTCTGCCTGCCTTCACCTGTCTTCTGCTTGCCCTTGTTGGAACATTAAACATTGTTACTTCGACAGTCTGCATCTGGGTCTTACTTTGATACCTGATAGGAACATGACCAGTGGACCCGTAATGTTTCATTATGAAGTTACTAAAACCCACTGATATATCAAGCAAAGCATGGACCACACATCTCTTCTAGCCAGGGAGAGTCAGTGAAACAACCAGCTCAGTGTTCATGTAAACAGACAGACAGACAGACGCTGAAAAGATCATCAGCAACATCAAAGTCATGTTGTAACATAGCCTGGTCTAACCTGGGGTGAAGTCCTGTTGTAACATAGCCTGGTCTAACCTGGGGTAGTCATGTTGTAACATAGCCTGGTCTAACCTGGGGTAGTCATGTTGTAACATAGCCTGGTCTAACCTGGGGTGAAGTCATGTTGTAACATAGCCTGGTCTAACCTGGGGTGAAGTCCTGTTGTAACATAGCCTGGTCTAACCTGGGGTGAAGTCCTGTTGTAACATAGCCTGGTCTAACCTGGGGTGAAGTCCTGTTGTAACATAGCCTGGTCTAACCTGGGGTGAAGTCCTGTTGTAACATAGCCTGGTCTAACCTGGGGTGAAGTCCTGTTGTAACATAGCCTGGTCTAACCTGGAGTTATATCCAGAGTGACCAATAGGAACTCCAGGCAGCTCTCTCTCTCTCTCTCTCTCTCCCTCTCTATCTATCTGTCTATCTGTATGATCTCTTTCATACCTCACTAAGCCTTACCCTGAGACTGTCTGAGCTGGAGCTATCTGTAGGGTTCATCTGACACCTCCACCCTGACCTGAGCTGACACCTCCAACCTGACCTGAGCTGACACCTCCACCCTGACCTGACACCTCCTCCCTGACCTGAGCTGACACCTCCACCCTGACCTGAGCTGACACCTCCACCCTGACCTGAGCTGACCTGACACCTCCTCCCTGACCTGAGCTGACACCTCCACCCTGACCTGAGCTGACCCCTCCACCCTGACCTGAGCTGACACCTCCACCCTGACCTGAGCTGACACCTCCACCCTGACCTGAGCTGACACCTCCACCCTGACCTGAGCTGACACCTCCACCCTGACCTGAGCTGACACCTCCTCCCTGACCTGAGCTGACACCTCCTCCCTGACCTGAGCTGACACCTCCACCCTGACCTGAGCTGACACCTCCACCCTGACCTGAGCTGACACCTCCTCCCTGACCTGAGCTGACACCTCCTCCCTGACCTGAGCTGACACCTCCACCCTGACCTGAGCTGACACCTCCACCCTGACCTGAGCTGACACCTCCTCCCTGACCTGAGCTGACACCTCCACCCTGACCTGAACTGTAAGTGACAACCTAGGCTGTGACTCTCTGTCACCTTTTACTGCTGCTGTGACAGTATGTGTTAGGACCCAGGAAGAGACGCTTTAAAGAGCTGGTTTACAGCGGGACAGTCTGAGTGTGTGTTTTCTGTGTCCTCTCCTTGACTGCTGTTCCAGATCAGACTGTTCTATTCCTCTTCACAGGATACTGTTGTTTCATGGTGAGTCATGTTACATCTTCAATCATCATCATCATCTTCCTTCAGTAACAGGATATGAGTAAAAGCCATTTTGATTCTGCAAAAACACATCTTTGTATTCTTCACTGTAAGATGGTGTTTGATCTCTGATAGCTGATCCAGTGTTGTTGGAGACAGGTCTGCTTGTCTGGTAGTTACACATGCTGTGTGTGTGTGTGTGTGTATTTATAGTGCAGGGCTAATGTTGTCGGCTCCATCCCTAGAGCTCCCCAATTACGGTGGAATTTAGAAAGCAAGCGCTAAACCGAAACAGTCTAAACCTGGGCTAAGAATAACTGACCTTAAATATCATCCATCTATACACAGTAAACCTGCTCATTTCACTACAAGACAGGACAAAGCAGGAACACACATACATACAGATACGCCTCCACCCAGGAATGCTTCTAAAGAGTGGTGCGCTGGCTGTGTGTGTGTGTGTGTGTGTGTGTGTGTGTGTGTGTGTGTGTGTGTGTGTGTGTGTGTGTGTGTGTGTGTGTGTGTGTGTGCCTGCGTGTGTGGAGGAAGATGTCAGGGTAGCCTAATAGTGGGAACTACTCTAACTAGTGGATGTAGCACTGTGTCAGCAGCAGAAGTGCTTCACTGGAAACACCAATGGACAGAACCAACAGGGAAATCCTATTCTGATCCTGCCAATGAGGCATTCTAATCTCTGCACCCAGAACCCAATCTCACACAAGAGACTATAGAGGCATTACAACTAACCACTGGGGCCACTTTAAATCGGAGGATGGGTTCATAGTAGTGGCTGGACCGGAATGAATGGAACGGTACCAAACACATCAATATGTGGTTCCATATGTTTGCTGCCGCTCCATTCATTCTATTCCAGTCAATACTAGGAGCCGCCCTCACCTGCCTCCACTGTAACTAACCTGCTGATTAACCAACCTGTTGGTTGGACTGAGGTCCAGTCTGTGTTTCATGTGTATGGCTACGTCCCAAATAGCACCTTATTCTCTATAGTGCACTACTCTTCACCAGGGCCAATATAGGGCTCTGGTCAAAAGCAGTGCACTATATAGGGAATAGGGTGCCATTTGGAGCACAAGCTGCTGGACCTTGGGGTCTATGATTAGACAGTAACCAGTAAAAGTCAAGCTGTCACCAGTGATTTGTCCCCAAACCATAACTCTCCCCATCAGCCACAGTCCATAAACCCTGCTCCTACATTATAAGGAAAGATACAGCTGGAGAGACTGGACGCTCGTAACAACACTCACACTGATACTGCAGGTCTAGATAGTGGCCCATCATCATGTGTTCTGTGCTTAGGAATCTGAGAATAAAATACATAACCTGTCCTGTAAATGTAACTTCATGTCTTCAGGAAATTGTGCTAAGGAAATACTTCTGGTCTAACTCACTATGGCTGTTTCTCCCAAATTGTACCCAATTCCCTATAAAGTGCACTACTTTTGACCAGAGCGCTATGGGGCCTATGAGCCCTTGTCAAAGGTAGTGAAATACATACAGAATAGGGTGCCATTTGGGACGTAAGTGCTCTTCTGAACCACGTACAGTAGTCTTCAGCTCTGAGTCAGAAGCCTATCCCTGACAACAGGCTGGATCTGGAGTTGAGGTTAGGCCCTCCAGAGCTCTGTTAGCATGTTTCTGGTAACGCGTTAGCTTGTTTCTGCAAATGTGTCCCATCCCAAGCACCTCAGCCCTCTCAGGCTCTATTGGCCGTTGCCGATTTAACAATGAGCTGAATCAATTAGCAGGAAAAGTGAGGTTTTAAAGACTGACCTCTGGGTTGGACGCAGCACATACCTCTGGTAGCTACCATACTCTACTCAATAACCTATCTACTATAAAACTGAAGAACTGAGAGAGAGAGAGAGAGAGAGAGAGAGAGAGAGAAAATATAAGTAAGATAAAGAAAGAGAGGTAGAGAAGTTAAAGAGGTGTACTCACGCAGGTCTGTCGTGCCTGCGGCCAGTCTACTCCCTGTGCTGTTCTGCTATAAAGGCCAGCTGAGCTGAACAGAGCTGAGCAGAGCAGAGACTGAACAGAGCTGAGCAGAGCAGAGACCGAACAGAGCTGAGCAGAGCAGAGACCGAACAGAGCTGAGCAGAGCAGAGACTGAACAGAGCTGAGCAGAGCAGAGACTGAACAGAGCTGAGCAGAGCAGAGACCGAACAGAGCTAAGCAGAGCAGAGACCGAACAGAGCTGAGCAGAGCAGAGACCGAACAGAGCTGAGCAGAGCAGAGACTGAACAGAGCTGAGCAGAGCAGAGACTGAACAGAGCTGAGCAGAGCAGAGACTGAACAGAGCTGAGCAGAGCAGAGACCGAACAGAGCTGAGCAGAGCAGAGACTGAACAGAGCTGAGCAGAGACGGAGCAGAGCTGAGCAGAGCAGAGACTGAACAGAGCTGAGCAGAGCAGAGACCGAACAGAGCTGAGCAGAGACGGAGCAGAGCAGAGACCGAACAGAGCTGAGCAGAGACAGAGCTGAGCAGAAACAGAACAGAAACAGAACTGTACCCACACTACCTGTACCTGTACCCACACTTCCTTGTACCCACATTTCCTTGTACCCACACTATCTGTACCCACACTACCTGTACCCACACTTCCTTGTACCCACACTACCTGTACCCACACTTCCTTGTACCCACACTACCTGTACCCACACTTCCTTGTACCCACACTACCTGTACCCACACTTCCTTGTACCCACACTACCTGTACCCACACTTCCTGTACCCACACTTCCTGTACCCACACTACCTGTACCCACACTTCCTTGTACCCACACTTCTTGTACCCACACTACCTGTACCCACACTTCCTTGTACCCACACTTCCTTGTACCCACACTACCTGTACCCACACTTCCTGTACACACACTACCTGTACCCACACTTCCTGTACCCACACTTCCTGTACCCACACTACCTGTACCCACACTTCCTGTACCCACACTTCCTGTACCCACACTACCTGTACCCACACTTCCTGTACCCACACTTCCTTGTACCCACACTACCTGTACCCACACTACCTGTACCCACACTACCTGTACACACACTTCCTGTACACACACTTCCTTGTACCCACACTACCTGTACCCACACTTCCTTGTACCCACACTACCTGTACCCACACTTCCTGTACACACACTTCCTTGTACCCACACTTCCTTGTACCCACACTACCTGTACACACACTTCCTGTACACACACTTCCCTGTACCCACACTTCCTGTACACACACTTCCTTGTACCCACACTTCCTTGTACTCACACTACCTGTACACACTTAAACCACCTGCAGAGAAAATGGGATATGTCATGACTGTGACATTATTAACCTCCAGTATGGTCTATGGTTTAACCTCTGGGTAAAGACCCTGTCCTTAACCTCCAGTATGGTCTCTGGTTTAACCTCTGGGTAAAAACCCTGTCCTTATTAACCTCCAGTATGGTCTTTGGTTTAACCTCTGGGTAAAGACCCTGTCCTTAACCTCCAGTATGGTCTCTGGTTTAACCTCTGGGTAAAGACCCTGTCCTTATTAACCTCCAGAATGGTCTCTGGTTTAACCTCTGGGTAAAGACCCTATCCTTATTAACCTCCAGTATGGTCTATGGTTTAACCTCTGGGTAAAGACCCTGTCCTTAACCTCCAGTATGGTCTCTGGTTTAACCTCTGGGTAAAAACCCTGTCCTTATTAACCTCCAGTATGGTCTCTGGTTTAACCTCTGGGTAAAGACCCTGTCCTTAACCTCCAGTATGGTCTCTGATTTAGCCTCTGGGTAAAAACCCTGTCCTTATTAACCTCCAGTATGGTCTTTGGTTTAACCTCTGGGTAAAGACCCTGTCCTTAACCTCCAGTATGGTCTCTGGTTTAACCTCTGGGTAAAGACCCTGTCCTTATTAACCTCCAGAATGGTCTCTGGTTTAACCTCTGGGTAAAGATCTTATCCTTATTAACCTCCAGTATGGTCTCTGGTTTAACCTCTGGGTAAAGACCCTGTCCTTATTAACCTCCAGTATGGTCTCTGGTTTAACCTCTGGGTAAAGATCTTATCCTTAACCTCCAGTATGGTCTCTGGTTTAACCTCTGGGTAAAAACCCTGTCCTTAACCTCCAGAATGGTCTCTGGTTTAACCTCTGGGTAAAAACCCTGTCCTTATTAACCTCCAGTATGGTCTTTGGTTTAACCTCTGGGTAAAGACCCTGTCCTTAACCTCCAGTATGGTCTCTGGTTTAACCTCTGGGTAAAGACCCTGTCCTTATTAACCTCCAGAATGGTCTCTGGTTTAACCTCTGGGTAAAGACCCTATCCTTATTAACCTCCAGTATGGTCTCTGGTTTAACCTCTGGGTAAAGACCCTGTCCTTAACCTCCAGTATGGTCTCTGGTTTAACCTCTGGGTAAAGACCCTGTCCTTATTAACCTCCAGAATGGTCTCTGGTTTAACCTCTGGGTAAAGACCCTATCCTTATTAACCTCCAGAATGGTCTCTGGTTTAACCTCTGGGTAAAGACCCAATCCTTATTAACCTCCAGTATGGTCTATGGTTTAACCTCTGGGTAAAGACCCTGTCCTTAACCTCCAGAATGGTCTCTGGTTTAACCTCTGGGTAAAAACCCTGTCCTTATTAACCTCCAGTATGGTCTCTGGTTTAACCTCTGGGTAAAGACCCTGTCCTTAACCTCCAGTATGTTCTCTGGTTTAGCCTCTGGGTAAAAACCCTGTCCTTATTAACCTCCAGTATGGTCTTTGGTTTAACCTCTGGGTAAAGACCCTGTCCTTAACCTCCAGTATGGTCTCTGGTTTAACCTCTGGGTAAAGACCCTGTCCTTATTAACCTCCAGTATGGTCTCTGGTTTAACCTCTGGGTAAAGATCTTATCCTTATTAACCTCCAGTATGGTCTCTGGTTTAACCTCTGGGTAAAGACCCTGTCCTTAACCTCCAGTATGGTCTCTGGTTTAACCTCTGGGTAAAGACCCTGTCCTTATTAACCTCCAGTATGGTCTCTGGTTTAACCTCTGGGTAAAAACATGACCTTAACCTGCGAACTGGGTCTCCAGTAAAACCACTGAAATAGCCTAATAGATGCACTAATATCAAGAACCAGCACCTCTTTGAAGTAGCCTAATAATCAAATGTTGCCGTTTTTTCATCTATATATACAGTGCATTCAGAAAGTATTCAGACCTCTTCCCTTTTTTCACATTTTGTTACGTTACAGCCTTATTCTAAAATGGATTAAATCATTGTCTTCCCTAATCAACCTACAACCAATATCCGATAATGACAAAGTGAAAAACAGGTTTTTATAAATTCAATTGATTGATCGGACATGATTTGGAAAGACACACACCTGTCTATATAAGGTCCCACAGTTGACAGTGCATGTCAGAGCAAAAACCAAACCATGAGGTCGAAGGAATTTTCCGTAGAGCTCCGAGACAGAATTGTGTCGAGGTACAGATCTGGGGAAGGGTACCAAAACATTTCTGCAATATTTAAGTTCCCCCCCAAGAACACAGTGGCCTCCATCATTCTTAAATGGAAGAAGTTTGGAACCACCAAGACTCTTCGTACAGCTGGCCGCCTGGTCAAACTGAGCAATCGGGGGAGAAGGGCCTTGGTCAGGGAGATAGTCACTCTGACAGAGCTCCAGAGTTCCTCTGTGGAGATGGGAGAACCTTCCAGAATGACAACCTTCTCTGCAGCACTCCATCAACCAGGCCTGTATGGTAGAGTGGCCAGACAGAAGCCACTCCTCAGGCACATGACAGCCGGCTTGGAGTTTGTCAAAAGGCACCTAAAACTTCCGGTCCGGAGCGAGCAGTCGCACTTCGCACTTCGCTTCGCTCCACAGGTAATATTACACTTCTTTACATTACAACGGTTTGGTTTGTTTGATCTGAGCTATTTTTTCTTAGCTATCAAAGATAATTGTGTAGTTTAGAGTAATTAGAGTAATTATCGAGGCCAGCTATTTTTTCGTCCTCCTAACGTAGTCAACACTGCTAGCTGCTAGCTGCTAGCTAGTCAACACCGCTAGCTAGCCAACCGTTACCGACTAGCAGCGCTGTAGATACTAATACATTACAACGGAACGATTTGACTAGTGCAGTGTTAGCTTGCTAGCTACATAGCTGTCTTTGTCATAGCTTGATAATTGTGTAGTTTAGTAATTATCGAGGTTAGCTAGGTTAGCTAGCCAGCTATTTCCGTCCCCCGCGACGCCATTGTTCCATACCTAGCCAACTATTACCGACGAGCAGCATTGTAGAAACTAAATACATTACAAAGGAACGTCTTGATTAGTGTTATGTTATGTTAGCTAGCTACAAAGTTGCTTTTGTATAATAGCCAACCTCTACCGACTGGCAGCACTGTAGAAACTATTACATTACAACGGAACAACTTGATTAGCGTAGTGTTGTGTTAGTTAGCTAGCATTTTCGTCATTTTAGTCAATAAGATTTTCGCAACGTAAGCTTAACTTTCTGAACATTCGAGACGTGTAGTCCTCTTGTCATTCCAATCTCCTTTGCATTAGCGTAGCCTCTTCTGTAGCTTGTCAACTATGTGTCTGTCTATCCCTGTTCTCTCCCCTCTGCACAGGCCATACAAACGCTTCACACCGCGTGGCCACTGCCACTCTAACCTGGTGGTCCCAGTGCGCACGACCCACGTGGAGTTCCAGGTCTCCGGCAGCCTCTGGAACTGCCGGTCTGCGGCCAACAAGGCTGAGTTCATCTCAGCAGCGCGTTGACACTGGTCTCGGGGACTACCCGGAGAACGAGGTGCAGGGCGATCCGGATGGAGACGATGGAACTCTCGAAGCAGGAAAGGATCTAGCACATCCTCCACCAGAATCCAGCATCTCTCCTCCGGACTGTACCCCTCCCAGTCCACAAGGTACTGAAGACCCCTCGCCCGACGTCTCGAATCCAGGATGGATCGAGCGGAGTATGCCGGGGCCCCCTCAATGTCCAGAGGGGGCGGAGGAACCTCCCGCACCTCAGCCTCCTGGAGTGGGCCAGCCACCACCGGCCTGAGGAGAGACATGGAACGAGGGGTTAATGCGGTAATAGGAGGGGAGCTTTAACCTATAACATACCTCGTTCACTCTCCTCAGGACTTTAAACGGCCTCACAAACCGCGGACTCAGCTTCCGGCAGGGCAGGCGGAGGGGCAGGTTTCTGGTCACTGCGGCGACGGCGCACGGCACGGCGCGCTGAAGGCGGACATGAGCGGCGTCCCAGGTTTCCTCCACGCGCCGGAACCAGTGGTCCACCGCAGGAGCCTCAGTCTGAATCTGATGCCAAGGGGCCAGAACCGGCTGATACCCCAACACACACACTGAAAGGGAGCGAGGTTAGTGGAGGAGTGGCGGAGCGAGTTTTGAGCCATCTCTGCCCAGGGCACAAACTCCGCCCACCTCCCCGGCCGGTCCTGGCAATAAGACCTCAGAAACCTACCCACATCCTGGTTAACTCTCTCCACCTGCCCGTTACTCTCAGGGTGAAAACCCGAGGTAAGGCTGACGGAGACCCCCAGTCGTTCCATGAACGCCTTCCAGACCCTAGAAGTGAACTGGGGACCCCGATCAGACACTATATCCTCAGGCACCCCGTAGTGCCGAAAGACGTGTGTAAACAGAGACTCCGCCGTTTGTAGGGCCGTAGGGAGACCGGGCAAAGGGAGGAGATGACAGGACTTAGAAAAAATGATCCACAACGACCAGGATCGTGGTGTTACCTTGTGAAGGTGGAAGATCGGTTATGAAATCCACCGACAAGTGTGACCACAGCCGTTGTGGAACGGGTAAGGGTTGTAACTTACCTCTGGGTAGGTGTCTAGGAGCCTTGCACTGGGCGCACACAGAGCAGGAGGAAACAAACTCTCACGTCCTTAGCTAAGGTGGGCCACCATTACCTCCCAGTAAGACAGCGCATTGTCCGCCCAATCCCAGGATGACCAGAGGAGGGTGACATGTGAGCCCAGTAGATCAATCGGTCGAGACAGCAGACGGAACGTACAGACGCCCAGATGGACACTGAGGGGGAGCGGGCTCTGCACATGACGTCCGCTCAATGTCCGTGTCCAGCTCCCATACTACCGGTGCCACCAAACACGAGGCTGGGATTATGGGAGTGGGATCGTTGGACCGCTCCTCTGTGTCATACAGCCGGGACAGTGCATCTGTCTTAATGTTCTGGGAACCTGGTCTGTAAGAGAGGGTAAACACAAACGGGTGAAAAACATGGCCCATCTTGCCTGGCGAGGATTCAGTCTCCTCACCTCCCAGATTTACTCCAGATTGCGGTGGTCAGTCCAGATGAGAAAAGGGTGTTTAGCCCCCTCAAGCCAATGTCTCCACACCTTCAAAGCCTTGACGACAGCCAACAACTCCCGGTCCCCCACATCATAGTTTCGCTCCGCCGGGCTGAGCTTCTTAGAAATGAATGCACAGGGGTGGAGCTTAGATGGCGTACCCGAGCGCTGAGAGAGCACAGCTCCTATCCCAGCCTCAGACGCGTCCACCTCCACTCTGAATTGCAAAGATGGATCCGGATGAGCCAACACAGGAACCGAGGTAAACAGAGCCTTCAGTTTCCTAAAAGCCCTGTCCGCCCCAGCCGACCACTGCAAACGCACCGGACCCCCCTTCAATAGTGAGGTAATGGGAGCCGCTAACTGACCAAAACCCCGGATAAACCTCCGGTAGTAATTGGCAAACCCTAAAAATCGCTGCACATCCTTTACCGTGGTTGGAGTCGGCCAATTACGCACGGCTGCAATGTGGTCACTCTCCATCTCCACTCCTGACGTAGATATGCGATACCCTAAGAAGGAGATGGACTGTTGAAAGAACAGACATTTCTCAGCCTTGACATACAGGTCATGCTCCAACAGGCGACCAAGTACTCTGCGCACCAGGGACACATGCTCAGCGCATGTAGCGGAGTATATCAGAATGTCATCGATATACACCACTACACCCTGCCCGTGCAGGTCCCTGAGAATCTCGTCTACAAAAGATTGGAAGACTGATGGAGCATTCTTCAACCCGTACGGCATGACGAGGTACTCATAGTGCCCTGAGGTGGTACTAAATGCTGTCTTCCACTCATCCCCCTCTCGGATACACACCAGATTGTACGCACTCCTGAGATCCAGTTTAGTGAAGAAGTGCGCCCCGTGCATTAACTCAATCGCCGTGGTGATCAGAGGTAGTGGGTAACTGTATCCCACTGTGATTTTATTTAGACCTCGATAATCAATGCACGGGCGCAGACCTCCATCCTTCTTCACAAAAAAGAAACTCAAGGAGACAGGTGAAATGGAGGACCTAATGTACCCCTGACGCAGGGATTCGGAGATATATGTCTCCATAGCCACCTTCTCCGCTTGCGACAGGGCATACACGTGCTCTTGGGAAGTGCAGCGTCTACCATGAGATTTATCACACAATCCCCCTGTCGATGGGGTGGTAATTGAGTCGCCTTCCTTTTACAGAAGGCGAGAGCCAAATTGGCATATTCAGGGGGAATGCGCACGGCGGAGACCTGGTCTGGACTTTCCACCGTAGTAGCACCAACGAAAACCCCTACACACCTACCTGAGCACTCTCGCGACCACCCCGTGAGAGCCCTCTGTGGCCAAGAAAAAGTGGGGTTATGACTAGTTAACCAAGGTAGACCCAGCACCACGGGATACGCAGGAGTGTCAATAAGGAAAATACAAATTTTTTCCTTGTGACCCCCCTGCGTCACCATACTCAAAGGAGCTGTGGCCTCCTTGATCAACCCTGACCCTAATAGTCGACAATCTGAGGTGTGAACGGGGAATGGAACGTCCACGGGTACAATGGGGATCCCTAAACTACGAGCAAGAGCTTGATCAATGAAATTCCCAGCCGTGCCTGAATCTACTAGCGCCTTATGCTGGGAATGCGGGGGAAAAAAATTTAAAAAATCTGGAAAAGTAACAGACACAAATATATGTGCAAGAGGGCTCTGGATGAGAATGGTGCCTACTCACCTGGGGTGGCGCCAGAGCACCCTGCCTGTTACCTCGATTCCCAGAGGAACCCACCCGGCACCGACCAGCAGTGTGACCTCTGCAGTCACAGATGGTGCACGAGTGGGTACCCCCTCTAGTCTCCCTGTGCACCCTCCCTCCCAGTTCCATGGGAATAGGAGAGGGAGTGCGGGAGGATGGAACCACCAGACCCCGATCTGGACGTCCGCGATCAGCCAGCAGGTTGTCCAGCCGGATGGACAGATCCACCAGCTGGTCGAGGATGAGGGCGGTGTCTCTGCAGGCCAGCTCCCGACGGACGTTCTCACGCAGACTGCAGCGGTAATGGTCAATCAGGGCCCTGTGATTCCATCCCGTACCAGCTGCCACGGTTCCGAATTCCAGGGTGAAATCCTGGACGCTCCTCGTCTCCTGCCTCAGATGGTAGAGTCGCTCACCCACCGCTCTGCCCTCGGGTGGGTGGTCGAAAACGGCGGGTGAACTCCTCATAATGGTCCAACGCCGCATCGCCTTCTCCACAGACAGCGCTGGCCCATTCCAGGGCTCTCCCGGTGAGGCACGAGACGAGGGCGAAACTCTTCTCCCGGTCAGTGGGAACTGGGTGAACCGTGGCCAGAAAAAGTTATTCTTGGAGTAAGAAACCCCGGCAGTTGGCAGCACTCCCGTCGTAACCCTGAGGCAAGGCTAGACTGATGCCACCGGGTTCCGGTTGGCACGGGGCGCTTCGGATAGACCCCGGTTGGGCTGGTGGAGGCGCTGGATGAATTCCCTGTCTCTCCCAGCAGTGCAGATTCTGGACAACACGATCCATGGCGGCGCATAGATGGTGTAGCTTCTCCGCATTCTTCTGGATGCGCTCTTCCACCTCTCTGTCCGGGGTATCTTCACCTGCTGACTTCAATATACGGGTCGGTGATTCTGTCATATTCGTGTATGTTGGTGGCAGGGAAGTCGGGCGCAGGAGAAACCAAATTGGTTATTCTGGAGTATTTAATTTTAAAAAACAAACTCCACAACCAAAATACAAAAGAACATGGGTAATATAATACCCGTCGCACACCGATACAAAACACACGTAACTTAACAAAAACAATCACCGACAAGGACATGAGGGGAAACAGAGGGTTAAATACACAACATGTAATTAATGGGATTGGAAACAGGTGTGTAGGAAAACAAGACAAGACCAATGGAAAATTAGAAACTGATCAATGATGGCTAGAAGGCCGGTGACGTCGACCGCCAAACACCACCCGAGCAAGGAGGGGCATCGACTTCGGAAGAAGTCGTGACAAATGCTTACATAATTACAAATAGTTTGTTTATTGTAAACTATATTAAATAAGCTAGGTTGTATACACAATGGTGATATATGGTGCTGTGTGTTTACAGTAGCCTACATCATTATTGGCTTTAAAGCTGTCAAGGCATCTTGTGATGCGCTTTGTTAACATGTGGATAACCTTTTATTGCAAAAAATAACAACACTGTTTCAATGCCACATAAATCTTAAAAACCTTGGCCATAAAAGATTACTAGAGCAGAAAACATTGAAATATCATAACCTTAGTGTGTGAACGCTGTCTGAGGTGATAGAGAGGACACATGAAGGAGTCCAACACACACACACACACACACACACACACACACACACACACACACACACACACACACACACACACACACACACACACACACACACACACACACACACACACACACACACACACACACACACACACACATCTGAGTTCAGCAGATGAGAGGGAGGCAGAAACTCCTCAGCATTCTCCCTCTCCTCACGAGAGCCCTCGTCATGAGGGACCATGTAAACTCTCTGAAGTGTCCAGTCCTAGAAGAGGCCAGGTATGTGAGGCGATAAATTCTGGCCTTAAATAACAAACATGGAAAGTGAAAGAGTGCTTTACCCCGGGGGGAGATGAGTACCTGAGAGAGGTAATGCCTTCTGGTTCTCTCTGCCCCAATAGAAGGCTGCCAGCGTGTGCATTTATCTAGGGCTTTGATCTTTAGGTCTGGATGAATCCCTTATTCTCTAACGATGGCTCAAAGCTACCAAAGACACCCAGTGAATGATTGCGACATGTACAATAACAGGGGAAAGGTTGGTCTTTGGATGTTTGTAATTTTGTGTAATAATCTCATCCCGCTCTTTAATTCAATCTCATCCCGCTCTTTAATTCTAACTAAATTTAAAGTGACACAGGAATTGACATTTGAAACACTGCTAAAGCGTTTAAGTGAGGGGGCATTTGGTGGGGAAGGGGGAGAGAGATGCTGCGCTGGTCGTTGAAAGAACATGCTAATGTAAGAATGACTTTCCAGGAGCAGACCAGGAGAAAATCAGCTATTTCTTCATGTTTCTAGCTCCCTCTCAGGATGACTGGCCGACAGGCAGACAAAAACACAGAGATACAGAGATACAGAGATAGAGAAAGAGATAGAAAGAGAGTAAAACAGAGAAAGAGAGAGAGAGAACGAAATTGAAAAAAATAGAGATATAGCATGAGAGAGAGAGAGAGAGAGAGGAGAGTAAAACAGAGAGAGAAACAGGGTGGAACAGAAGGGGGAGTTTTGGGGCGAGGGTTGGTGATGAACGGGGTACTCTCTCCCTCTCTGTCTCCCTCTCTCTCCACCAGTGACAGCTGAGTGGCTGGGAGCTAATTGCTGTTGCGTGAGGTCAGAGAGACATTTATCTGACTGAGCTAGCCTTCCCTGCTAGCCCACAACAGACAGACAGACGGACAGGGAGGATGTTGCACAGCTCACACTACAGAGAGGAGAGACTGGCTGCTAAAGCACTGACTAACTGAGAAGTCCCAGGGACATGCACACACATACATACATACATACATACATACATACATACATACATACATACATACATACATACATACATACATACATACATACATACATACATACATACATACATACATACATACATACATACACTCTTTCTCTCTCTCTCTCGCTCTCTCTCTCTCTCTCTCTCTCTCTCACACACATACATCCACATACCCACAGACTCCTCTGACACTCACACACTCACTCCTCTGACACTCTGACACTCACTCCTCTGACACTCACACCTACACAGCTACACACACACAGCTACACACACACACACACACACACACACACACACACACAGCTACACACACACACACACACACACACACAGCTTGTGTGTAAGTAATCAGGAGCAGTGGGACCACAGTAACTCTAAACCTTCTAAGGAAAAGGAATACCACTAACTGTTTCATCGCTGAACGCTCAATACTAATGTAAGTTTTTATTCCAACTTTATTCAACTCTTCTCTATTCCTTCTCTTCGTAGTCAATTCAGTTAAGAACTGCTCTGCAGTAAGAAAACTTGTAGGACATATATTAGGAAATGAATGAAGAGTTGTTGGATTCTTTGTGATTTAGTGAATTGATGAGTGAATGTGTGTATAGGAGCTCAGGTTTCGGTGAGGCTTTTGTTTATCTGTTGAGACTGACTGAAAGTCTACTGTTGCAGATAGATACAGATATTACAGATAGAGCTTTAGAGATATATACAGAAATATAGAGATAGCAGCTCTAGGATATTTCCATCTATCCACACACAGCTAAAGGAGAGTTAATTTCAGTTCACTTTTTGACTTTATTCAGGAACTTGAACTCGCATCTTGAGCTGGCATCTTTTGAGAATCATATCTTGAGCTGGCATCTTTTGAGAATCACATCTTGAGCATGCACAGCTCCCATTTCCATTTCCAGACAACTCTGTCTGAGACAAATGACAACAACAAGATCGCTGCGACCGATAGAGCCATTGACAACACAATCTATGAAATCGGACATATCACAATCAGTGTTGTTGCTAATTGAATAGGTTTGGAAAGCACAGATCAGTAAGGTACAGTACAGTAGGCAGTAGACTGGGCTGGGGACAGTTTGGTAAACCACTACACACTGGGATTAAGAGGGACCATCTATTAGAGCAAGGTTACAAACCTAAAGCAGATGTCCAGTGTTACATTCAGCACTGCAGCTCAACTCCTCACTTTAACACTCAACACTGTCTGGGAATCATAGACTATCCAAGTGGGACTGAGTAGTAGTATACAGTAGATCCACATCCATTGGACTGCTGTTTAAATTACAGGCTGAAGAAATTACAGACATCTAACACACACACAAAAACATCCTTCTCTTCCACAGCTCTGGCCTCCACAGAACCCCTGAAACATCCGGAAACAGACGGAAACAGACAAGACAATGTCTGCTGTTGGACGACGGTCTCCTCTGCCGGGATCACACAGCCGACACACACAGTGAGGATTACACTGAGACAGACTGACGGACATCAACATAAAGACTGGCCTCATTCATACAGAGAGACAGTGAGACAGACGAACATCAACCTACAGCCTTGTGTCCTAACAACGGAGAGACAGACAACAACTCCAAACAGAGAGAGACATCGCACAAGTGCCTGGTCACTCTCCAACCCTCCTACCCTCCACCCACTCCACCTCCCACCAGCTGGCCTCAGCGCCCCAGCCAGGGGTTACAGGTCACAGGTCAGGGGGACCAGCCCGTCCAGGCTCCTAGTGAACAGCGCTAGGAGGGCTCTGTCTGGCACTCTGTTCTGTTCTGTCTGCCAGAGCAGACAGCAGTATTTCAGCATGTTGTCCGTAGCGCCCCACAGCAGTGCATTATAATGCCCAGATGGATGCCACTGCCATGCAACCTGCCTAACTTGCTGTCGGGACTGTACCTTCACATCATCATCCTGCTGGGCAGCGTGTGTGTGGCCTGCAGCGACTGCACACCCGAGCAGCTGGCCGCCATCATGAACTGCTCCAAGCACGAGCGCCACGCACGGAACTACGACTACATGGAAGGGGGAGACGTACGCATACGACAGCTGTTCAGCCGGACGCAGTGGTTCCTTACCGTCGACGACTACGGCAACATCAACGGGACACAAGACCCCACCAACTGTTACAGTAAGACCAGTGTTTCCCCTATATACATTTAGCAGCGGCACACCGCCGCTAAATTATGCCCGCCGCTGCTAAATCTGGGCCGCCATGGGTAAATCCGCGCCGCCGCTGCTAAATCGTGGCCTCCGCTGCTAAATTGGGGCTGCCGTTGGTAAATCGTGGCCACCGCTGCTAAATCATTGCCACTGTTGGTAAATCGTGGCCGCCGCTGCTAAATCGTTGCCGCCTCTGCTAAATCGTTGCCGCTGCTGCTAAATAGTGGCTGCCGCTAAGTGTTACAGTGAGACTGATCTATATACTGTATATCTATCTATAAAACCCCACCAACTGTTACAGTAAGACTGATCTATATACTGTATATATATACATATATACACTGTATGGGGCTATATATATATATATATATATATATAGCCCACCAACTGTTAAGGCCCACCAACTGTTACAGTAAAACTGATCTATATACTGTATATCTATCTATAAGACCCCACCAACTGTTACAGTGAGACTGATCTATACACTGTATAGGGCGGCAGGTAGCTTAGCAGGTTAGAGCAGGGGTGTCCGGGCCCTCGAGGGGGAACGAACTCAATATACTTTAAAATGACTAAAACCAAATCAAAACTGAGTATAAATGATAATGGACCTACAATCATACAGTTTCTTGCTAGACAGTCCAGGAGCATTGAAAATTCCCAAAACGATGGATAGAAGACTACTTTTAACGGAGCGAAAATATAGCCAATTTTTGGTGTGGCCCCTGGGCCCCTTGACCTCGACCAAATAGGGGCTCCTGGAACAAAATTTGTTTGACACCGCTGGGTTAGAGCATTGAGCCAGTAACCGACAGGTCCCTAGTTCGAATCCCCGAACTGACAAGGTGAAAATCTGTTGATGTACCCTTGAGCAAGGCACTTAACCCTAATTAACCCTTAACTCGCCAACTGTTACAGTAAGAATTATCTATCTAGTGTATATCTATATCTATAAGACCCGCCAAATGTTACAGTAATGTTACAGATCCAAATGTTATATTATATGTTTTATACCCCATGAATTGCTACAGTAAGGCTGGTTTTATTATCCACATCTTAACATCTACAGTATGTGTTGTCTTAGGACTCATCACTTCAATGGAATTCAATCAAACAAACTCATATTGCGTAAGTCGTAGTCTGTAAACAAAGATAGATACCGCGTAAACTGGTGGGGCAGGTTTGATTGAATTCCAGTGTGTGTTGTAGGATTCATCTCTTACTAACAGGTGGCTCTGAGTAGACTCAGCAACAGTAGATGTGGAGAGGATGACTACATTCTACTCACTGTATATTTATGGGCTGCTTTAGACTCTCAGAGATGTCTAAACATTTTTACGGTTGATGTGTTACTGCTAATAACAATATGGTTGAGCAATGTCCACGTTGCTGAGATCTTAGTCACTCATGTCTAGTCAGAGATGGAGAGAGAGAGAGAGAGCAATAGAGAGGGGGAAAGAAAGTGAAGAAAGAAACAGAGAGCAGAAAAACAGAGAGCAGAAAAACAGTCTGTGTGAGTTATCTCCCAGTCTGTTGAGTGAGTAATAAGGCTGTTGGAACACGGTCATATAGCAGCTAGCTCTCTCCCCTCTGGGACTCCCTGGAGCAGCCTGATGTTATTGTCCAATGTTCCCTCTGCAGTGTAATCACACTGGTAATGGGTCATGTGTCTCTGTTAGGGCAGCCAAAGTGACAGAGGTAAAGTGAAGCAGGTGTGGACTCTGGCAGAGCCAACCATAACACCATGTAAACACAGCCACTAATGAAGTAAACCAAGGGGCTGGGAGTTGGGGCTGGGGATGCAGACGGTCAGGACAAATGAACTGGCATGAAACACGCACGCACCCACACACATATTAAACACCTCAGTGAAGTAGCCCAAGCTGACCTAGTCTATCCACAGAGATACGGGGTTAGTATGTGTGAGTGTGACATCAAAACAATCACTCTATAGGTTTCAATAATGTCTGTCTGTCTGTCTCTTCACTCTCCGCCCGCCCAACCGCCCGTCTCTGTCTGTCTGTCTGTCTGTCTGTCTGTCTGTCTGTCTGTCTGTCTGTCTGTCTGTCTGTCTGTCTGTCTGTCTGCCTGCCTGCCTGCCTGCCTGCCTGCCTGCCTGCCTGCCTGCCTGTCTGCTCACCTGCCCGTCTGCCTGCCTCCCTCCCTGCCTGTCTGTCTATCTGTCTGTTTGTCAGTGGAATGCTGGCGTGACCAGGGTAGCCTGTCTACCTGTCTGTCTGCTCACACGCCCGCCTGTCTATCTATCTATCTGTCTGTCTGCCTGCTCACCTGTCCATATGTCTGTCTTTCTGGCTGTGGAATGTTGGCGTGACCAGGGTAGCCTGTCTACCTGTCTGTCTGCTCACACGTCTGTCTGTCTGTCTGTCTGTCTGTCTGTCTGTCTGTCTGTCTGTCTGTCTATTTGTTTGCCTGCTCACCTGTCCATATGCCTGTCTATCTGGCTGTGGAATGTAGGCGTGACCAGGGTAGCCTCTGTCTCTGGTGAGGAGGGGGAAGATGGGTCTTGCGAAACAAAAACTGGCCCTAAAAAGCAGAGAAATGGATCCACCCAGATGTGTCTGACAATAGCACGCAGGGAGACATGCAGGCACGCACACACGCAGGTACGCACACGCACACGCACACACACACACACACACACGCACACACACAGGCAGACAGGCCTTTGAAGAGCCCAGCATGGGCATGAATACAGCTAATAAATCTTTGATTCATATTGCTCTGTTCCTGTCTGGCCTAGGCTGGTCTGAGCTGGGGTGAGGTGAAGTGAGGTGGGGTGAGGTGCGGAGGGCTGGGCTGAGCAGGGCCGAGGTGAAGTGAGGTGGGGTGAGGTGGGCTGGGCTGAGCAGGGCTGAGGTGAAGTGAGGTGGGGTGAGGTGGGCTGGGCTGAGCAGGGCCGAGGTGAAGTGAGGTGGGGTGAGGTGGGCTGGGCTGAGCAGGGCTGAGGTGAAGTGAGGTGGGGTGAGGTGGGCTGGGCTGAGCAGGGCCGAGGTGAAGTGAGGTGGGGTGAGGTGGGCTGGGCTGAGCAGGGCTGAGGTGAAGTGAGGTGGGGTGAGGTGGGCTGGGCTGAGCAGGGCTGAGGTGAAGTGAGGTGGGGTGAGGTGGGCTGGGCTGAGCAGGGCCGAGGTGAAGTGAGGTGGGCTTGGGGGACTAACCAGCCTTGAACACAACCGCTGCACAGACAGACGGACGGACGGACGGACGGACGGACGGACGGACGGACAGACAGGCAGACAGGCGGACACAAACATGACAAAGTGGGGAAAGAGTGACCGTTGGTCACAACAGTTTGTTCTCTCAGAGCTGAACTATATTTTTCCCCTTAAGCGCATCTCTGAGCACAGACGACAATCTAAGACTTTACTCAGACAGACAGTGAACGGGTTCAGCGATGGATTATGAAGTGAACTCTAGTCTTTCAAACTAGTGTCTGAGACTCGGTGATGGAACTAGATGGACTCCAATGGCTGACAGGAAGTAATTTAGATACATATATTTATGTGCTATTTGTGCTGACTACAGCAGACTAAATCATCCCGTTTCTATTGTTATCTAGTCAGTCTTTCTAACCCTTTATGACAAAACAAGAGAGTACCCCAACAATGAGATACTGTTACAGAAACAGGCATAGGATCTGTTTCTCAGGGTGGACAGTGTTAAGAGGCTGTTACAGAAACAGGCATAGGATCTGTTTCTCAGGGTGGACAGTGTTAAGAGGCCATTACAGAAACAGGCATAGGATCTGTTTCTCAGGGTGGACAGTGTTAAGAGGCCATTACAGAAACAGGCATAGGATCTGTTTCTCAGGGTGGACAGTGTTAAGAGGCCGTTACAGAAACAGGCATAGGATCTGTTTCTCAGGGTGGACAGTGTTAAGAGGCCGTTACAGAAACAGGCATAGGATCTGTTTCTCAGGGTGGACAGTGTTAAGAGGCCGTTACAGAAACAGGCATAGGATCTGTTTCTCAGGGTGGACAGTGTTAAGAGGCCATTACAGAAACAGGCATAGGATCTGTTTCTCAGGGTGGACAGTGTTAAGAGGCCATTACAGAAACAGGCATAGGATCTGTTTCTCAGGGTGGACAGTGTTAAGAGGCCGTTACAGAAACAGGTATAGGATCTGTTTCGCAGGGTGGACAGTGTTAAGAGGCCGTGCTATGTTTCACGGAATAGTGGCTGAATGACGACGTGGATATTCAGCTAGCGGGATACACGCTGCACCGGCAAGATAGAACAGCACACTCCGGTAAGACGAGGGGGAGGGGTCTGTGCATATTTGTAAACAACAGCTGGTGCACGGAATCTAAGGAAGTCTCTAGATTTTGCTCGCCTGAAGTAGAGTATATTGTGATAAATTGCAGGCCACACTACTTGCCTAGAGAGTTCTCAGCTATACTTTTAGTGGCTGTTTATTTAAGACCACAGACAGATGCTGGTACTAAGACCGCACTCAGCCAGCTGTATAAGGAAATAAGCAAACAGGAAACCACTCACCCAGAGGCGGTGCTCCAAGTGGCCGGAGACTTTAATGCAGGGAAACTTAAATCAGTTCTACCAAATTTCTATCAACATGTTAAATGTGCAACCAGAGGGAAAAAAATTCTAGATCACCTGTACTCCACACACAGAGACGCATACAAAGCTCTCCCTCGCCCTCCATTTGGTATATCCGACCACAACTCTATCCTCCTGATTCCTGCTTACAAGCAAAATTTAAAGCAGGAAGCATTTACATTTACATTTTAGTCATTTAGCAGACGCTCTTATCCAGAGCGACTTACAGTAGTGAATGCATACATTTCATGCATTTGTTGGTAGTTGTACTGGCCCCCAATGGGAATCGAACCCACAACCCTGGCGTTGCACACACCATGTTGGCTGCTCTTCCTCCTGGGGAAGGACTGCCCTTTCCATGATCTCGCCATCACGGTGGACAACTCCATTGTGTCCTCCTCCCAGAGTGCTAAGAGCCTTGGCGTGACCCTGGACAACACCCTGTCATTCTCCGCTAACATCAAGGCGGTGACCCGATCCTGTAGGTTCATGCTCTACAACATTCGCAGAGTACGACCCTGCCTTACACAGGAAGCGGCGCAGGTCCTAATCCAGGCACTTGTCATCTCCCATCTGGATTACTGCAACTCGCTGTTGGCGGGGCTCCCTGCCTGTGCCATTAAACCCCTACAACTCATCCAGAACGCCGCAGCCCGTCTGGTGTTAAACCTTCCCAAGTTCTCTCACATCACCCCGCTCCTCCGCACACTCCACTGGCTTCCAGTTGAAGCTCGCATCTGCTACAAGACCATGGTGCTTGCCTACGGAGCTGTGAGGGGAACGGCACCTCCGTACCTTCAGGCTCTGATCAGGCCCGACACCCAAACAAGGGCACTGCGTTCATCCATCTCTGGCCTGCTGGCCCCCCTACCTCTGCGGAAGCACAGTTCCCGCTCAGCCCAGTCAAAACTGTTCTCTGCTCTGGCACCCCAATGGTGGAACAAGCTCCCTCACGACGCCAGGACAGCGGAGTCAATCACCACCTTCCGTAGACACCTGAAACCCCACCTCTTTAAGGAATACCTGGGATAGGATAAAGTAATCCTTCTACCCCCCCCCCCAAAAAAAAGAAAATATATAGATGTACTATTGTAAAGTGGTTGTTCCACTGGATATCATAAGGTGAATGCACCAATCTGTAAGTCGCTCTGGATAAGAGCGTCTGCTAAATGACATAAATGTAAAATGTAAATATTGGAGTTGCAAACGCCATGCTCTACCAACTGAGCCACAGGGAAGCACCAGTGACTCGGTGTATAGAAAAATGGTCAGATAAAGCAGATGCTAAACTACAGGACTGTTTTGCTATCACAGACTGAAACATGTTCCGGGATTCTTCCGATGACATTGAGGAATACACCACATCAGTCACTGGCTTTATCAATAAGTGCATTGAGGACGTCGTCCCCACAGTGACTGTACGTACATACCCCAACCAGAAGCCATGGATTACAGGCAACATTCGCACTGAGCTAAAGGGTATAGCTGCCGCTTTCAAGGTGCGGGACTCTAACCCGGAAGCTTACAAGAAATCCCGCTATGCCCTGCGACGAACCATCAAACAGGCAAAGCGTCAATACAGGGCTAAGATTGAATCATACTACACCGGCTCCGATGTGGCAGGGCTTGCAAACTATTACAGACTACAAAGGGAAGCACAGCCGCGAGCTGCCCAGTGACACGAGCCTACCAGATAAGCTAAATCACTTCTATGCTCGCTTCGAGGTAAGCAACATTGAGGCATGCATGAGAGCATCAGCTGTTCTGGACGACTGTGTGATCACGCCCTCCATAGCCGACGTGAGTAAGACCTTTAAACAGGTCAAAATTCACAAGGCTGCGGGGACAGATGGATTACCAGGACGTGTGCTCCGGGCATGTGCTGACCAACTGGCAGGTGTCTTCACTGACATTTTCAACATGTCCCTGATTGAGTCTGTAATACCAACCCTAGCCATAAGACTCCTGAACAGCTAACCAAATGGTTACCCGGACTATTTGCATTGTGTGCCCCCCCCCCCCCCCCCCCGCTACTCTATGTTTATCTTATATGCATAGTCACTTCAACTATACATTCATGTACATACTACCTCAATTGTCCCGACCAACCAGTGCTCCCACACATTGGCTAATCGGGCTATCTGCATTGTGTCCCACCACCCGCCAACCCCTCTCTTTACGCTACTGCTACTCTCTGTTCATCATATATGCATAGTCACTTTAACCATATCTACATGTACATACTACCTCAATAAGCCTGACTAACCGGTGTCTGTATATAGCCTTGCTACTCTTATTTTCAAATGTCTTTTTACTGTTGTTTTATTTCTTTACTTACCTACACACACACACACATACCTTTTTTCCGCACTATTGGTTAGAGCCTGTAAGTAAGCATTTCACTGTAAGGTTATATTCCTGTTGTATTCATTGTTGTATTCCTGTTGTATTCGGCGCTCGTGACAAATAAACTTTGATTTGATCTGATTTGAGTCGTGGTTTTGCCTCACCAGGGGTGATGGTCGGATTCGCGTTTATCGTCAAAGGAATGAGCGTTCCACCGAGGCCTGTACTCTGGAGCAGGATCAATTTGGAGGTGGAGGGTCCGTCATGGTCTGGGGCGGTGTGTCACAGTATCATCGGACTGAGCTTGTTGTCATTGCACGATATCTTAACGCTGTGCGTTACAGGGAAGACATCCTCCTTCCTCATGTGGTACCCTTCCTGCAGGCTCATCCTGACATGACCCTCCAGCATGACAATGCCACCAGCCATACTGCTCGTTCTGTGCGAGATTCCCTGCCATACAGGAATGTCAGTGTTCTGCCATGGCCAGCGAGGAGTCCGGATCTCAATCCCATTGAGCAAGTCTGGGACCTGTTGGATCGGAGGGTGAGGGCTAGGGCCATTCCCCCCAGAAATGTCTGGGAACTTGCAGGTGCCTTGGTGGAAGAGTTGGGTAACATCTCACAGCAAGAACTGGCAAATCTGGTGCAGTCCATGAGGAGGAGATGCACTGCAGTACTTAATGCAGCTGGTGGCCACACCAGGTACTGACTGTTACTTTTGATTTTGACCCCCCTTTGTTCAGGGAAACATTATTCAATTTCTGTTAGTCACATGTCTGTGGAACTTGTTCAGTTTATGTCTCAGTTGTTGAATCTTGTTATGTTCATACAAATATTTATACATGCTAAGTTTGCTGGAAATAAACACAGTTGACAGTGAGAGGACGTTTCTTGTTTTGCTGAGTTTATATGATTAGTACACAGTATGTAGTTTAAGTAAGTAGTAGGCAAACCAGATTTCAGACACAGCCATTGGCAGAGCATATTAATCTGAATCACTAACATATGACGCTAGTAGAGGACTGTTGGCTTGTAGTGAAAACACTGAATAAGGGTCTTCATAGACAGCAGAGCATGTTTTACTGTATCTGGTTTTAAGGAAATAATTTGTAACTGTATGCCAGGAGTCTGCAAGAGCCAGTTTAAACCAGTGATTGATTTCTTTTGGCCCCCCGAAAGTTTTTAGTGCATTTTAAGCTTTTTGTTTTTGGTAAAAAGAAAATACTGTAAAATCACCTGGAATTCAGCTAGAAATTTGTTTAATTTAGGAAATCTGTTCCCAAGTATTCCCACAAATTCAAAAAATAGACACGTGATCTTATCTCAGTATATTCAAGGTATGAAAGTATTGTTATTTTCAAATACAATCTATTTTTGGACTTAGTTGTGGTCAATTTGTAGTGTACAAATTATTAAAGTTATGTTCTGGCCCCCTGACCATCCGCTCCGACAAAAATCGACCTACGGCTGAATGTAGTTGCCTAACCCTGCTGTAGGCTATTCAAAAACATATGGGAACCCTCTTAAACCCTCCAGACAGTTTGCTGGTGAGTGTGTTGTGTCTGTTGCCCCAGTACAACAGATATAGTACATAATAGTATTGTTTCCCTTTTATAATCCAGTACAACAGACTATATAATAGTATTGTTACCCTGTTATAATCCAGTACAACAGATAGACTATATCATAGTATTGTTACCCTGGTATAATCCAGTACAACATACTATATAATAGTATTGTTACCCTGTTATAATCCAGTACAACAGACTATATAATAGTATTGTTACCCTGGTATAATCCAGTACAACAGACTATATAATAGTATTGTTACCCTGGTATAATCCAGTACAACATACTATATAATAGTATTGTTATCCTGTTATAATCAAGTACAACAGACTATATAATAGTATTGTTACCCTGTTATAAACCAGTAGAACAAATAGGCTATATAATAGTATTGTTACCCTGTTATAAACCAGTAGAACAAATAGGCTATATAATAGTATTGTTACCCTGTTATAAACCAGTAGAACAAATAGGCTATATAATAGTATTGTTACCCTGTTATAAACCAGTAGAACAAATAGGCTATATAATAGTATCGTTACCCTGTTATAACACAGTATAACAGATATACAACAGCATCGTTGATTTGTTACCATGTTATAACACAGTATAACCAATATACAACAGCATCGTTGATTTATTACCATGTTTTAACACAGTATAACCAATATACAACAGTATCATTGATTTGTTACCATGTTATAACACAGTATAACCAATATACAACAGCATCGTTGATTTGTTACCATGTTATAACACAGTATAACCAATATACAACAGCATCGTTGATTTGTTACCATGTTATAACACAGCATAACAGATATACAACAGCATCGTTGATTTGTTACCATGTTATAACACAGTATAACCGATATACAACAGCATCGTTGATTTGTTACCATGTTATAACACAGTATAACCAATATACAACAGCATCGTTGATTTGTTATCAAATCAAATGTATTTATATAGCCCTTCTTACATCAGCTGATATGTCAAACTGCTGTACAGAAACCCAGCCTAAAACCCCAAACAGCAAGCAATGCAGGTGTAGAAGCACGGTGGCTAGGAAAAACTCCCTAGAAAGGCCAAAACCTAGGAAGAAACCTAGAGAGGAACCAGGCTATGAGGGGTGACCAGTCCTCTTCTGGCTGTGCCGGGTGGAGATTATAACAGCACATGGCCAAGATGTTCAAATGTTCATAAATGACCAGCATGGTCAAATAATAATAATCATAGTAGTTGTCGAGGGTGCAACAAGTCAGTAACACAAGAGTAAGTGTCAGTTGGCTTTTTCATAGCCGATCTTTGAGAGTATCTCTACCGCTCCTGCTGTCTCTAGAGAGTTGAAAACAGCAGGTCTGGGACAGGTAGCACGTCCGGTGAACAGGTCAGGGTTCCATAGCTGCAGGCAGAACAGTTGGAACAGGAGCAGCAGCACGGCCAGGTGAACTGGGGACAGCAAGGAGTCATCAAGCCAGGTAGTCCTGAGGCATGGTCCTAAGGCTCAGGTCCTCCGAGAGAGAGAAAGAAAGAAAGAGAAAGAGAGAAAGAGAGAGAGCATATTTAAATTCACACAGGACACCGGAAAAGACAAGAGAAATACACCTGATGTGACAGACTGACCCTAGCCCCCCGACACAAACTACTGCAGCATAAATACTGGAGGCTGAGACAGGAGGGGTCAGGAGACACTGTGGCCCCATCCGATGAAACCCTCCGGACAGGGCCAAACAGGTAGGATATAACCCCACCCACTTTGCCAAAGCACAGCCTCCACACCACTGGAGGGATATCTCCAACCACCAACATACCATCACGGGACAAGGCCGAGTATAGCCCACAAAGATCTCCGCCACGGCACAGCCGAAGGGGGGGCGCCAACCCAGACAGGAAGACCACGTCAGTGACTTAACCCACTCAAGTGACGCACCCCTCCCAGGGACGGCATGGAAGAACACCAGTAAGCCAGTGACTCAGCCCCCGTAATAGGGGTAGAGGCAGAGAATCCCAGTGGAAAGAGGGGAAACCGGCCAGGCAGAGACAGCAAGGGCGGTTCGTTGCTCCAGCCTTTCCGTTCACCTTCACACCCCTGGGCCAGACTACACTTAATCATAGGACCTACCGAAGAGATGTGTCTTCAGTAAAGACTTAAAAAGGTTGAGACTGAGTCTGCGTCTCTCACATGGGTAGGCAGACTATTCCATAAAAATGGAGCTCTATAGGAGAAAACCCTGCCTCCAGCTGTTTGCTTAGAAATTCGAGGAACAATTAGGAGGCCCGCGTCTTGTGACCGTAGCGTACGTGTAGGCATGTACGGCAGGACCAAATCGGAAAGATAGGTAGGAGCAAGCCCATGTAATGCTTTGTAGGTTAGCAGTAAAACCTTGAAATCAGCCCTTGCCTTAACAGGAAGCCAGTGTAGGGAGGCTAGCACTGGAGTAATATGATCACATTTTTTGGTTCTAGTCAGGATTCTAGCAGCCGTATTTAGCACTAACTGAAGTTTGTTTAGTGCTTTATCCGGGTAGCCGGGTAGCCGGGTAGCCGGAAAGTAGAGCATTGCAGTAGTCCTGCCTAGAAGTAACAAAAGCATGGATTAATTTTTCTGCGTCATTTTTGGACAGAAAGTTTCTGATTTTTGCAATGTTACGTAGATGGAAAAAAGCTGTCCTTGAAACAGTCTTGATGTGTTCTTCAAAAGAGAGATCAGGGTCCAGAGTAACGCCGAGGTCCTTCACAGTTTTATTTGAGACGACTGTACAACCATCCAGATTAATTGTCAGATTCAACAGAAGATCTCTTTGTTTCTTGGGACCTAGAAAAAGCATCTCTGTTTTGTCCGAGTTTAAGAGTAAAACGTTTGCAGCCATCCACTTCCTTATGTCTGAGACACAGGCTTCTAGCGAGGGCAATTTTGGGGCTTCACCATGTTTCATTGAAATGTACAGCTGTGTGTCATCCGCATAGCAGTGAAATTTAACATTATGTTTTTGAATGACATCCCCAAGAGGTAAAATATATAGTGAAAACAATAGTGGTCCTAAAACGGAACCTTGAGGAACACCGAAATTTACAGTTGATTTGTCAGAGGACAAACCATTCACAGAGACAAACAGATATCTTTCCGACAGATAATCAAATCAAATCAAATTTATTTATATAGCCCTTCGTACATCAGCTGAAATCTCAAAGTGCTGTACAGAAACCCAGCCTAAAACCCCAAACAGCAAGCAATGCATGTGAAAGAAGCACGGTGGCTAGGAAAAACTCCCTAGGAAAAACTCCCTAGAAAGGCCAAAACCTAGGAAGAAACCTTGAGAGGAACCAGGCTATGAGGGGTGGCCAGTCCTCTTCTGGCTGTGCCGGGTGGATATTATAACAGAACATGGTCAAGATGTTAAAATGTTCATAAATGACCAGCATGGTCAAATAATAATAATCATAGTAGTTGTCGAGGGTGCAACAAGCACGTCCGGTGAACAGGTCAGGGTTCCGTAGCCGCAGGCAGAACAGTTGAAACTGGAGCAGCAGCATGGCCAGGTGGACTGGGGACAGCAAGGAGTCATCATGCCAGGTAGTCCTGAGGCATGGTCCTAGGGCTCAGGTCCTCCGAGAGAAAGAAAGAAAGAAAGAGAGAAAGAGAGAATTAGAGAGAGCATATTTAAATTCACACAGGACACCAGATAAGACAAGAGAATACTCCAGATGTAACAGACTGACCCTAGCCCCCCGACACATAAACTACTGCAGCATAAATACTGGAGGCTGAGACAGGAGGGATCAGAAGACACTGTGGCCCCATCTGATGATAGCCCCGGACAGGGCCAAACAGGCAGGATATAACCCCACCCACTTTGCCAAAGCACAGCCCCCACACCACTAGAGGGATGTCTACAACCACCAACTTACCGTCCGAAGACAAGGCCGAGTATAGCCCACAAAGATCTCCGCCATGGCACAACCCAAGGGGGGGCGCCAACCCTGACAGGAAGACCACGTCAGTGACTCAACCCACTCAAGTGACGCACCCCTCCCATGGACGGCATGGAAGAACACCAGTAAGTCAGTGACTCAGCCCCTGTAATAGGGTTAGAGGCAGAGAATCCCAGTGGAAAGAGGGGAACCGGCAAGGCAGAGACAGCAAGGGCGGTTCGTTGCTCCAGCCTTTCCGTTCACCTTCACACCCCTGGGCCAGACTACACTTAATCATAGGACCTACTGAAGAGATAAGTCTTCAGTAAAGACTTAAAAAGGTTGAGACTGAGTCTGCGTCTCTCACATGGGTAGGCAGACCATTCCATAAAAATGGAGCTCTATAGGAGAAAGCTCTACCTCTAGCCGTTTGCTTAGAAATTCTAGGGACAATTAGGAGGCCTGCGTCTTGTGACCGTAGCGTACGTGTAGGTATGTACGGCAGGACCAAATCGGAAAGATAGGTAGGAGCAAGCCCATGTAATGCTTTGTAGGTTAGCAGTAAAACCTTGAAATCAGCCCTTGCCTTAACAGGAAGCCAGTGTAGGGAGGCTAGCACTGGAGTAATATGATCACATTTTTTGGTTCTAGTCAGGATTCTAGCAGCCGTATTTAGCACTAACTGAAGTTTGTTTAGTGCTTTATCCGGGTAGCCGGAAAGTAGAGCATTGCAGTAGTCGAGCCTATGTTACGTAGATGGAAAAAAGCTGTCCTTGAAACAGTCTTGATATGTTCTTCAAAAGAGAGATCAGGGTCCAGAGTAACACAGAGGTCCTTCACAGTTTTATTTGAGACGACTGTACAACCATCCAGATTAATTGTCAGATTCAACAGAAGATCTCTTTGTTTCTTGGGACCTAGAAAAAGCATCTCTGTTTTGTCCGAGTTTAAGAGTAAAACGTTTGCAGCCATCCACTTCCTTATGTCTGAGACACAGGCTTCTAGCGAGGGCAATTTTGGGGCTTCACCATGTTTCATTGAAATGTACAGCTGTGTGTCGTCCGCATAGCAGTGAAATTTAACATTATGTTTTCGAATGACATCCCCAAGAGGTAAAATATATAGTGAAAACAATAGTGGTCCTAAAACGGAACCTTGAGGAACACCAAATTTACAATTGATTTGTCAGAGGACAAACCATTCACAGAGACAAACTGATATCTTTCTGACAGATAAGATCTAAACCAGGCCAGAACTTGTCCATGTAGACCAATTTGGGTTTCCAATCTCTCCAAAAGAATGTGGTGATCGATGGTATCAAAAGCAGCACCAAGATCTAGGAGCACGAGGACAGACGAACCTCGGTCTGACGTCATTAAAAGGTCATTTACCACCTTCACAAGTGCAGTCTCAGTGCTATGATGGGGTCTAAAACCAGACTGAAGCGTTTCGTATACATTGTTTGTCTTCAGGAAGGCAGTGAGTTGCTGCGCAACAGCTTTTTCTAACATTTTTGAGAGGAATGGAAGATTCGATATAGGCCGATAGTTTTTTATAATTTCTGGGTCAAGATTTGGCTTTTTCAAGAGAGGCTTTATTACTGCCACTTTTAGTGAGTTTGGTACACATCCGGTGGATAGAGAGCCGTTTATTATGTTCAACATAGGAGGGCCAAGCACAGAAAGCAGCTCTTTCAGTAGTTTAGTTGGAATAGGGTCCAGTATGCAGCTTGAAGGTTTAGAGGCCATGATTATTTTCATCATTGTGTCAAGAGATATAGTACTAAAACACTTTAGTGTCTCCCTTGATCCTAGGTCCTGGCAGGGTTGTGCAGACTCAGGACAACGGAGCTTTGGAGGAATACGCAGATTTAAAGAGGAGTCCGTAATTTGCTTTCTAATGATCATGATCTTTTCCTCAAAGAAGTTCATGAATTCATCACTGCTGAAGTGAGAGCCATCCTCTCTTTGGGAATGCTGCTTTTTAGTTAACTTTGCGACAGTATCAAAAATAAATTTCGGATTGTTCTTATTTTCCTCAATTAAGTTGGAAAAATAGGATGATCGAGCAGCAGTGAGGGCTCTTCGATACTGCACGGTACTGTCTTTCCAAGCTAGTCGGAAGACTTCCAGTTTGGTGTTACCATGTTATAACACAGTATAACCGATATGCAACAGCATCGTTGATTTGTTACCATGTTATAACACAGTATAACCGATATACAACAGCATCGTTGATTTGTTACCATGTTATAACACAGCATAACAGATATACAACAGCATCGTTGATTTGTTACCATGTTATAACACAGTATAACCAATATACAACAGTATCATTGATTTGTTACCCTGTTATATCAATATACCAGATAATACTATTGTTACCCTGTTATTACAATAGAATATACTGTACGGTATATGGTATTGCGACGCTGTTAGTATTACAAATATATTGTGACCCTATTATAACAGTATAACAGTATAAGAGATATGGCCCTGTTTTATCAGTCAGTGTCAGCCTCCGTGTGTCTCCCTGAATAACCTCAGCAGTCAGCTCTGACCTGAGACGCATCCTCAGCGTTACGCACCATAAACCATCAGACGCCTGTGACTGTAACAAGACACACATCGACTTACAAACCCTTAGAAAAGATTAGAAACACCAGAGTAGAGAAGAGATCCAGGTTCCTAATAAACATCCACACACTCAGCTGTGATGCAGGTTCCTAATAAACATCCACACACTCAGCTGTGATGCAGGTTCCTAATAAACATCCACACACTCAGCTGTGATGCAGGTTCCTAATAAACATCCATACACTCAGCTGTGATGCAGGTTCCTAATAAACATCCACACACTCAGCTGTGATGCAGGTTCCTAATAAACATCCACACACTCAGCTGTGATGCAGGTTCCTAAAAAACATCCACACACTCAACTGTGATGCAGGTTGCTAATAAACATCCACACACTCAGCTGTGATGCAGGTTCCTAATAAACATCCACACACTCAGCTGTGATGCAGGTACCTAAAAAACATCCACACACTCAGCTGTGATGCAGGTTCCTAAAAAACATCCACACACTCAGCTGTGATGCAGGTTCCTAAAAAACATCCATACCCTCAGCTGTGATGCAGGTTCCTAATAAACATCCACACACTCAGCTGTGATGCAGGTTCCTAATAAACATCCACACACTCAGCTGTGATGCAGGTTCCTAATAAACATCCACACACTCAGCTGTGATGCAGGTTCCTAATAAACATCCATACACTCAGCTGTGATGCAGGTTCCTAATAAACATCCGCACACTCAACTGTGATGCAGGTGTATAGCTCTCAGCTGCTTTATAGCTCTCAGCTGCTTCATAGCTCTCAGCTGCTTTATAGCTCTCAGCCGCTTTATAGCTCTCAGCTGCTTTATAGCTCACAGCTGCTTTATAGCTCTCAGCTCAGCTGCTTTATAGCTCTCAGCTGCTTTATAGCTCTCAGCTGCTTTATAGCTCTCAGCCGCTTTATAGCTCTCAGCTCAGCTGCTTTATAGCTCTCAGCTCAGCTGCTTTATAGCTCTCAGCTGCTTTATAGCTCTCAGCTGCTTTATAGCTCTCAGCTCAGCTGCTTTATAGCTCTCAGCTGCTTTATAGCTCTTAGCCGCTTTATAGCTCTCAGCTGCTTTATAGCTCTCAGCTCAGCTGCTTCATAGCTCTCAGCTGCTTCATAGCTCTTAGCTGCTTTATAGCTCTCAGCTGCTTTATAGCTCTCAGCTGCTTTATAGCTCTCAGCTCAGCTGCTTCATAGCTCTCAGCTGCTTCATAGCTCTCAGCTGCTTTATAGCTCTCAGCTGCTTTATAGCTCTCAACTCAGCTGCTTTATAGCTCTCAGCTGCTTTATAGCTCTCAGCTCAGCTGCTTTATAGCTCTCAGTTGCTTTATAGCTCTCAGCTGCTTTATAGCTCTCAGCTCTCAGCTGCTTCATAGCTCTCAGCTGCTTCATAGCTCTCAGGTGCTTTATAGCTCTTAGCTGCTTTATAGCTCTCAGCTGCTTTATAGCTCTCAACTCAGCTGCTTTATAGCTCTCAGCTGCTTTATAGCTCTCAGCTGCTTTATAGGTCTCAGCTCAGCTGCTTTATAGCTCTCAGTTGCTTTATAGCTCTCAGCTGCTTTATAGCTCTCAGCTCTCAGCTGCTTCATAGCTCTCAGCTGCTTCATAGCTCTCAGCTGCTTCATAGCTCTCAGCTGCTTTATAGCTCTCAGCTCAGCTGCTTTATAGCTCTCAGCTGCTTTATAGCGCTCAACTCAGCTGCTTTATAGCTCTCAGCTGCTTTATAGCTCTCAACTCAGCTGCTTTATAGCTCTCAACTCAGCTGCTTATTAGCTCTCAGCTGCTTTATAGCTCTGCTGCTTTTGTAGCTCTCAGCTGCTTTATAGCTCTCAGCTGCTTCATAGCTCTCAGCCCAGCTGCTTTACAGCTCTCAGCTGCTTTATAGCACTCAGCTCAGCTCAGCTGCTTGATAGCTCTCAGCTGCTTTATAGCTCTCAGCTGCTTTATAGCTCTCAGCTCAGCTGCTTTATAGCTCTCAACTCAGCTGCTTTATAGCTCTCAACCCAGCTGCTTATTAGCTCTCAGCTGCTTTATAGCTCTGCTGCTTTATAGCTCTCAGCTGCTTTATAGCTCTCAGCTGCTTCATAGCTCTCAGCCCAGCTGCTTTATAGCTCTCAGCTGCTTTATAGCACTCAGCTCAGCTCAGCTGCTTGATAGCTCTCAGCTGCTTTATAGCTCTCAGCTGCTTTATAGCTCTCAGCTCAGCTGCTTTATAGCTCTCAGCTTAGCTGCTTTATAGCTCTCAGCTGCTTTATAGATCTCAGCTGCTTTATAGCTCTCAGCTGCTTTATAGCTCTCAGCTGCTTTATAGCTCTCAGCTGCTTTATAGCACTCAGCTCAGCTCAGCTGCTTTATAGCTCTCAGCTGCTTTATAGTTATCAGCTGCTTTATAGCTCTCAGCTGCTTTATAGCTCTCAGCTCAGCTGCTTTATAGCTCTCAGCTCAGCTGCTTTATAGCGCTCAGCTGCTTTATAGCGCTCAGCTGCTTTATAGCTCTCAGCTGCTTTATAGCTCTCAGCTGCTTTATAACTCTCAGCTGCTTTATAGCTCTCAGCTGCTTTATAGCGCTCAGCTGCTTTATAGCTCTCAGCTGCTTTATAGCTCTCAGCTGCTTTATTGCTCTCAGCTGCTTTATAGCTCTCAGCTGCTTTGTAGCTCTCAGCTCTGTGTTTCTGTGACAAAGTACTCTGTCTGCTTGCCGAAAGTCAGCCCCAGCACGCTACCTCTCATCATATAACTACAGCCTAGCCCCAGCACACTACCTCTCATCATATAACTACAGCCTAGCCCCAACACAATACCTCTCATCATATAACTACAGCCTAGCCCCAGCACGCTACCTCTCATCATATAACTACAGCCTAGCCCCAGCACACTACCTCTCATCATATAACTACAGCCTAGCCCCAGCACGCTACCTCTCATCATATAACTACAGCCTAGCCCCAACACAATACCTCTCATCATATAACTACAGCCTAGCCCCAACACAATACCTCTCATCATATAACTACAGCCTAGCCCCAGTCTTCCCATGGGAGATATTAACCAGTGAGGGTTGGATCAACTCCTGCTTCCCATGGGAGATATTAACCAGTGAGGGTTGGATCAACTCCTGCTTCCCATGGGAGATATTAACCAGTGAGGGTTGGATCATCTCCTGCTTCCCATGGGAGATATTAACCAGTGAGGGTTGGATCAGCTCCTGCTTCCCATGGGAGATTGTACCAGTGAGGGTTGGATCATCTCCTGCTTCCCATGTGAGATATTAACCAGTGAGGGACGAATCATATCCTGCTTCCCATTGGAGATATTAACCAGTGAGGGTTGGAACATCTCCTGCTTCCCATGGGAGATATTAACCAGTGAGGGTTGGATCATCTCCTGCTTCCCATGGGAGATATTAACCAGTGAGGGTTGGATCATCTCCTGCTTCCCATGGGAGATATTAACCAGTGAGGGTTGGATCATCTCCTGCTTCCCATGGGAGATATTAACCAGTGAGGGATGGATCATCTCCTGCTTCCCATGGGAGATATTAACCAGTGAGGGTTGGATCATCTCCTGCTTCCCATGGGAGATATTAACCAGTGAGGGTTGGATCATCTCCTGCTTCCCATGGGAGATATTAACCAGGGAGGGTTGGATCAACTCCTGCTTCCCATGGGAGATATTAACCAGTGAGGGTTGGATCATATCCTGCTTCCCATGGGAGATATTAACCAGTGAGGGTTGGATCACCTCCTGCTTCCCATGGGAAATATTAACCAGTGAGGGCTGAATCATCTCCTGCTTCCCATGGGAGATATTAACCAGTGAGGGCTGGATTGAGAAGAAGGGATTGAGAAACATTCGTGCAACTTCAACCTTCCCACAACTGTACCATTGGCTTCAATACATGATCCAAGACTTACCCAAAATGTTTAGTAAAGTTTCTCACGTTAGGGTTTGGCAGTGTTCTAGCTCTCTGAGTCTGACTGTTACAGCGGTTCTCTCTCTCCCACTCCCTCCCCCTCTCCGCTCCACTGCAGTTCTATCTCCCTGACATTGAGATATTGGCATCAATTTTGATCTGACAAATAGCTGTGGCTCAAAGAGCTCAGCACTTAATCTGAGTGTCTATGTCCATGAAGCTGCTACACACACATCAAAGCATGACAACTGCCTGTCTGTTGCTCTGTGTCTCTCTGTGTGCCTGTCTGTTGCTCTGTGTGTCTCTGTGTGCCTGTCTGTTGCTCTGTGTCTCTCTGTGTGCCTGTCTGCTGCTCTCTGTGTGCCTGTCTGCTGCTCTGTGTCTGTCTGTCTCTGTCTGTTGCTCTGTGTATGTCTGTCTGCTGCTCTGTGTCTGCCTGTCTGTCTGTTGCTCTGTGTCTGTCTGTCTGTTGCTCTGTGTCTGTATGTCTGTATGTTTCTGTGTGTCTGTATGTCTGTCTGTCTATTGCTCTGTGTCTGTATGCATGTCTGTTGCCCGGTGTCTGTATGTCTGTATGTATGTATGTTGCTCTGTGTCTGTCTGTTGCTCTGTGTCTGTCTGTTGCTCTGTGTCTGTCTGTCTGTTGCTCTGTGTCTGTCTGTATGTTGCTCTGTGTCTGTCTGTCTGTTGCTCTGTGTCTGTCTGTCTGTTGCTCTGTGTCTGTCTGTCTGTCTGTTGCTCTGTCTGTCTGTTGCTCTGTGTCTGTCTGTTGCTCTGTGTCTGTCTGTCTGTCTGTTGCTCTGTGTCTGTCTGCCTGCCTGTCTGTTGCTCTGAGTCTGTCTGCCTGCCTGTCTGTTGCTCTGAGTCTGTCTGCCTATCTGTCGCTCTGAGTCTGTCTGCCTGCCTGTAGCTCTGTGTCTGTCTGTAGCTCTGTGTCTGTCTGTAGCTCTGTGTCTGTCTGTAGCTCTGTGTCTGTCTGTCTGTAGCTCTGTCTGTCTGTGTCACTCTGTCTGTGTCTCCTGCTCTGTGTCTTTCTGTGCACTGTTTATTTTTTAATATAACCTTTATTTAACTAGGCAAGTCAGTTAAGAACAAATTCTTATTTACAATGACGGCCTACCAAAAGGCAAAAGGCCTCCTGCGGGGACGGGGGCTGGGATTAAAAATAAAATATAGGACAACACACACATCATGACAAGAGAGAGAACACTACATAAAGAGAGACCTACGACAAAAACATAGCAAGGCAGCAACACGTAACACAGCATGGTAGCAACACAGCATGGTAGCAACACAACATGGTAGCAGCACAAAACATGGTACAAACATTATTGGGCACAGACAACAGCACAAAGGGCAAGAAGGTAGAGACAATACAACACGTAAAGCAGCCACAACTGTCAGTAAGAGTGTCCATGATTGAGTCTTTGAATGAATAGATTGAGATAAAACTGTCCAGTTTGAGTGTTTGTTGGAGCTCGTTCCAGTCGCTAGCTGCAGTGAACTAAAAAGACGAGCGACCCAGGGATGTGTGTGCTTTCGGGACCTTTAACAGAATGTGACTGTCAAAACGGGTGTTGTATGTGGAGGATGAGGGCTTCAGTAGATATCTCAGATAGGGGGTGGGAGTGAGGCCTAAGAGGGTTTTATAAATAAGCATCGACCAGTGAGTCTTGCGATGGGTTTACAGAGATGACCCATTTACATAGGAGTATAGAGTGCAGTGATGTGTCCTATAAGGAGCATTGGTGGCAAATCTGATGACCGAATGGTAAATAACATTTAGCCACTCGAGAGCACCCTTACCTGCCGATCTATAAATGATGTCTCCATAATCTAGCATGGGTAGGATGGTCATCTGAATCAGGGTTAGTTTGGCAGCTGGGGTGGAAGAGGAGCGATTACGATAGAGGAAACCAAGTCTAGATTTAACTTTAGCCTGCAGCTTTGATATGTGCTCAGAGAAGGACAGTGTACTGTCTAGCCATACTCCCAAGTACTTATATGAGGTGACTATCTAAAGCTCTAAACCCTCAGAGGTAGTAAATCACACCTGTGGGGAGAGGGGCATTCTTCTTACCAAACCACATGACCTTTGTTTTGGAGGTGTTCAGAACAAGGTTAAGGGTAGAGAAAACTTGGACACTAAGAAAGCTTTGTTGTAGAGCATTTAACACAAAATCCGGGGAGGGGCCAGCTGAGTATCAGACTGTATCATCTGCATTTAAATGGATGAGAGAGCTTCCTACTGCCTGAGCTATGTTGTTGATGTAAATTGAGAAGAGCATGGGGCCTAGGATTGAGCCTTGAGGTACTCCCCTGCTGATACAGCAGATTTTCTGACGTCATACACTGAACTCTTTGAGAGAGGTAGTTAGCAAACCAGGCCAAAGACCCCTCAGAGACACCAATACTCCTTAGCCGGCCCACAAGAATGGAATGGTCTACCGTATCAAAAGCTTTGGCCAAGTCAATAAAAATAACAGCACAGCATTGCTTAGAATAAAAGGCAATGGCGACATCATTGAGGACCTTTTAGGTTGCAGTGACACATCCATAACCTGAGCGGAAACCAGTTTGCATACCAGAGAGAATACTATAGACATCAAGAAAGCCAGTCAGTTGATTATTGACAAGTTTTTCCAACACTTTTGATAAACAGGGCAAAATAGAAATAGGCCTATAACAGTTAGGATCAGCTTAATCTCCCCCTTTAAATAAAGGATGAACCATGGATACCTTCCAAGCAATGAGAACCTCCCCAGAAAGGAGAGATATGTTAAAAAGGTTGGAGATAGGCTTGGCGGTAATATGGGCAGCAACCTTAAAGAAGAAAGGGTCTAAACCATCTCACCCAGATGGTTATTTGGGGTCAAGTTTCAGGAGCTCTTTTAACACCTTGGACTCAGTGACTGCCTGCACGGAGAAACTTTGTTGCGGGGCAGGGGAAAAAAGAGGGAGAAGCATCTGGGATACTCACATTAGAAGGGGTGGGAGACTAGGAAATGTTGGACGGGCAAGGAGGCATGGCTGAGTCAATAGGAATCCTGACTTAATGAAGTGGTGATTAAAGAGCTCAGCCATGTGCTTCTTGTCATTAACAACCACATCATTAACTTTAAGGGACATGGGCAGCTGTGAGGAGGAGGGTTTATTCTCCAGGTCTTTAACCGTTTTCCAGAACTTCTTGGGGTTAGACCTACAGAGAGAGAACTGCTCCTTAAAGTAACTAACTTTGGCCTTCCGGATAGCCTGAGTGCACTTATTTCTCATTTGCCTGAACGAGAGCCAGTCAGTATAAGGTCACAAGGCGAGACTCCGATGCAGACACGGGAGGCAGATGGTTTGAGTCTTTGATATTTATTAGTAATCCAAAAGGGGTAGGCAAGAGAATGGTCGTGGACAGGCAAAAGGTCCAAACCAGTTCAGAGTCCAGGAGGTACAGTGTGGCAGGCAGGCTCGAGGACAGGCAGACGGGTACAGAGTCCAAAAAACAGGCAAGGGTCACAACCGGGAGGACTAGCAAAAGAGAATAGAAAAGTCAGGAGCACAGGAAAAACACGCTGGTTGACTTGGAACATACAAGACGAACTGGCACAGACAGAAAACACAGGTTTAAATACCCAGGGGATAATGGGGAAGATGGGTGACACCTGGAGGAGGTGGAGACAAGCACAAAGACAGGTGAAACAGATCAGGGTGCGACAGTACCCCCCCTCTAGGGGCTCCACCTGGCGTCCTACCCGGGCGCATACCTGGTTGACCGGGGTGCCGGCAGTGGAAGTCGGCGATGAGGGCTGGGTCCAGGATGTCTCTAGCGGGGACACAGCACCTCTCCTCCGGGCCATAACCCTCCCAGTTAACCAGGTACTGGAATCCCCTGCCCCGTGGACGAACACTCAGGAGGCGTCTCACCGTGTACACCGGATGGCCATCGATGACACGGGGCGGAGGGGTGGGCCTGGAAACAGAAGACAAAGGGTTGTGAGACATGGGCTTAATCCTAGACACATGGAACATAGGGTGAATACGGAGAGTACGGGGTAACAAAAAATGAACAGCAGTGGAACTAAGGACTCTAGAGATGGAGAAAGGGCCAATGAAATAGGGGGAAGGTTTGTGGGACTCCACCCGAAGGGGCAGGTCCTGTGTGGATAGCCATACCCTCTGCCCGATGCGATAGTGAGGAGCTGGAGTCCGGCGGCGATCCACTTGTCGACGATACCTGGAGTTGGTCTTGAGAAGCGCCGCCCGGGATCTTCTCCAGGTACGCCGACAGCGGCGGACAAACTTCTGGGCCGAGGGTATGTTGACTTCCTGCTCTTGTTCTGGGAAGAATGGAGGCTGATACCCCATGGAGCATTCGAAAGGGGAGAGTCCCATGGCCGAACAGGAAAGAGTGTTCCGGGCATACTCCACCCAAACCAGTTGTCGGCTCCAGGTAGTGGGGTTGGTCGAGACGAGGCATCTTAACCTCTCTAGGGCATGTGGGACGAAATCGTCCCACCTACTCAACAGCCAGTGGAATCCCGTGGCGCGATATTCAAATACCTTAGAAATGCTATTACTTCAATTTCTCAAACATATGACTATTTTACACCATTTTAAAGACAAGACTCTCGTTAATCTAACCACACTGTCCGATTTCAAAAAGGCTTTACAACGAAAGCAAAACATTAGATTATGTCAGCAGAGTACCCAGCCAGAAATAATCAGACACCCATTTTTCAAGCTAGCATATAATGTCACATAAACCCAAACCACAGCTAAATGCAGCACTAACCTTTGATGATCTTCATCAGATGACACTCCTAGGACATTATGTTATACAATACATGCATGTTTTGTTCAATCAAGTTCATATTTATATCAAAAAACAGCTTTTTACATTAGCATGTGACGTTCAGAAGTAGCATACCCACCGCAAACTTCCGGTGAATTTACTAAATTACTCACGATAAACGTTCACAAAAAACATAACAATTATTTTAAGAATTATAGATACAGAACTCCTTTATGCAATCGCTATGTCCGATTTTAAAATAGCTTTTCGGCAAAAGCACATTTTGCAATATTCTGAGTAGATAGCTCGCCATCACGGGCTAGCTATTTTGACACCCACCAAGTTTGGCACTCACCAAACTCAGATTTACTATAAGAAAAATTTGATTACCTTTGCTGTTCTTCGTCAGAATGCACTCCCAGGACTTCTACTTCAATAACAAATGTTGGTTTGGTTCAAAATAATCCATAGTTATGTTCAAATATCCTCTGTTTTGTTTGTGCGTTCAAGACACTATCCGAAGGGTAACGAAGGGTGACGCGCCGGCGCGTATCGTGACATAAAAATTCTAAATATTCCATTACCGTACTTCGAAGCATGTCAAACGCTGTTTAAAAATAAATTTTTATGCGATTTTTCTCATAAAAAAGCGATAATATTCCGACCGGGAAACCCTGTTTTCGTTCAAAGACTAAAAATCTAAAATGGACTCTTCTCGTGCACGCGCGCGCCAGTCTCATTGTTCTCTGATCGACCACTTACCAAATGCGCTACTCTTTTTCAGCCAGGGCCTGCAAAGTCATCATTCAACGTTCTGCCGCCTTCTGAGAGCCTATGGGAGCCGTAGGAAGTGTCACGTTACAGCAGAGATCCTCAGTTTTCAATAAAGAGAGTGTAGAAGGCCAAGAAATGGTCAGAGAGGGCACTTCCTGTAAGGAATCTTCTCAGGTTTTTGTCTGCCATATGAGTTCTGTTATACTCACAGACACCATTCAAACAGTTTTAGAAACTTTAGGGTGTTTTCTATCCAAATCAAACAATTATATGCATATTCTAGTTTCTGGGCAGTAGTAATAACCAGATTAAATCGGGTACGTTTTTTATCCGGCCGTGCAAATACTGCCCCCTACCCTAGAGAGGTTAAGGTTGTTTCTAGGTCTTGGTTTACCCGCTCCGACTGGCCGTTGGATTAGGAATGGAATCCGAAGGACAGGCTGGCCGACAACCCAATAAGGGTGCAGAACGCCTTCCAGAACTGAGACGAGAACTGAGGACCCAGTTGGAGACCATGTCCACCGGGAGTCCGTGGATCCTGAAGAAGTGCTGCACCATGAGCTGGACCGTCTCTTCGGCAGAGGGTTGTTTGGGGAGATGGATGAAATGGGCGGCCTTGGAAAACCGATCTACTACCGTCAGAATGAAGGTGTTGCCATCAGACGGAGGGAGCCCAGTGACAAAGTCTAGGGAGATATGGGACCAGGGACAGGTAGTGGCTGAAGGAGGTCGGAAGGGGCTTGCCACGGAGTCTTATTCTGAGCACAAACAGTGCATACGGCGATGAAGGCAGATTGGTCAGGAACCATTGTGGGCCACCAGAAACATTGTCAGAGGAAGGCCAGGGTTCGACGGGAACCCAGATGACAGGTAAGCCTGGAGGAATGAGACTATTCCAGGACTCGGGACCAGACTGAATTAGGGATGAACAACTGGTTAGCCGGGCCCCCTCCAGGGGCAGGCTGGGAACGTTGTGCCTTGTGGACCAGGGTCTCAATACCCCATCCCACAGCAGCCACAAGGCATGAAGTAGGGAGGATGGTCTCGGAGTCATAGGACGTGGCAGTGGGACTGTACAGGCGAGAGAGAGCATCAGGTTTAACATTCTTGGACCCTGGGCGATAGGAAATGGTGAAGTTGAAACTGGTCAATAGCAGAGCCCACCGGGCCTGCCTGGAGTTAAGGCGCTTGGATGTGCGGAGATATTCCAAATTCTTGTGGTCGGTCCAAACCAAAAACTGGTGTTTTGCTCCCTCCAGCCAGTGTCTCCACTCCTCCAGTGCCATCTTGTTCTCGGTTACCCACGTCGTAGTTTCTTTCTGCAGAGTTGAGACGATGGGACAGAAAGGCACAGGGATGGAGCTTTTGGTCCTTGACGGATCGCTGGGACAGGATAGCCCTCACTCCAACGTCAGAAGCATCGACCTCAACCACAAACTGACGGGACAGGTCCGGATGGACGAGGATGGGGGCCGTAGTGAACCGACGCTTCAGGTCCACAAAGGCTCTGTCAACCGCTGGGGACCATGTGAATGGTACCTTGGGAGAGGTGAGTGCCGAGAGGGGGGCCGCCAGGGTGCTGTAGCCTCGAATGAAACGCCAGTAGAAATTGGCAAACCCCAGGAAACGTTGCAGCTAAACCCTGGATGTAGGTTAGGGCCAATCCACTACTGCTTTCACCTTTTCCGGGTCCATCTGGTCATTTCCTTCAGCGATGACATATCCCAGAAAGGAGAGGGTAGAACGGTGGAACTCGCATTTCTCTGCTTTCACAAATAAATGGTTCTCCAGGAGGCGCTGAAGGACTTGTCAAACATGGAGGACGTGTTCTTGGGCAGAACGGGGAAAAAACAGGATGTCGTCGAGGTAGACGAACACGAAACGGTTTAACATGTCCCAGAGCACATCGTTTACCAGGGCCTGGAAGACCGCGGAGGCGTTCGTGAGTCCAAACGGCATGACCAGGTACTCATAATGTCCACTGGCAGTGTTGAAGGCTGTCTTCCACTCATCCCCTTCGCGTATCCAAACCAGGCGGTAGGCATCCGAAGGTCCAGCTTGGAGAAGATGGTAGGCCCCTGGAGAGGTTCGAAAGGCGAGGAGAGGTAGGGGGTAACAATTCTTGATCGTTATGTCATTAAGGTCCAGGTAGTCAATGCACGGACACAGGGTCTTGTCCTTCTTTTCCACAAAGAAAAACCCTGCGTCGTCAGGGGATGCAGAAGGACGGATGCCTCCAGCAGCCAGAGTCCTCAATGTACTCCTCCATGGCCTTGGTCTCTGGGCCGGATAGGGAATATAACCGACCACGAGACGGTGTGGTGCCTGGGAGAAGGTCAATGGAACAATCGTAGGGACAATGCGGGGGAAGAGAAGTAGCCCGTGCCTTGCTGAAGACCTCCTGGAGGTCATGGTACTCTGCGGGGATGGCAGAGAGGCTTGACTTCAGCCCTGATGAGGCCGTCTCGGGGAAGGCTGCGCTGCTTTGAGGCAATGGGAATGGCAGAACGGACTCCAACCCAGGAATGAACTCGTGGTCCAGTCAATACCGGGGTTGTGTTTTTGGAGCCAAGAAAATCCCAACACAACAGGAACATGGGGGTATTCAATGAGGAGAAACTGTATAGCCTCACTGTGATTTCCTGAAACCCACAGATTAACAGGAAGTGCTGTAGGTAACTCTACCAATGGAGCGGCCATCCAGTGCTCTAGCATCCATGGGAACAGAGAGGAGTTGAGTGGGGATACCTAATTCAGAAACTAGGGTAGCGTACATAAAACTCTCATCCGCCCTAGAGTCAATGAGCACCCGGAGAGACTTAGACTGGTCTCCCCACAGCAGTATCACAAAAAAAGGAGTGCAGTTGATGGGAATTAGAAGATTCCCAGTCGGCTCACCAGAGTGCTTGTACCTACTAACGAAATAGGTCTCTTAACCGGCCAGGTGGCTATATAATGTCCAGCAGCCCCACAGTACAGACAACTGTTGAAACTTAGTCTATGTGAACGTTCCCAAGGTGATAATCTAGCTCTGCCCAGTTGCATAGGTTCCGGGTGTATCTGACTCACCCGTCGCCGATGATTCTCGTGGGAACTCGGCTGGCTTTGGGTCTTCTCGGAAATACAGCCGTTGGGGACTTCCGGATTCCTTTGGAGATGAACGAGTGTGCCCAAGACCACAAGTGTGCCTCTCACTCCTGCGTTCCCGTAGACGCCCATCAATCCTAAGAGTAAGGGCGATAAGGGAATTGAGGCCCAGCGGTAACTCCCGAGCTGCTAGCTCGTCTTTTATTTCTTCTGAGAGTCCGTGAAGGAAGGTATCGAATAGGGACTCCGGATTCCAGGCACTCTCAGCGGCCAATGTGTGAAAATCTACTGTGTAGTCTGCCACACTACGGGAACCTTGACGTAACTCAAGTAGTTTTCGAGCTGCCTCTCTCCCGGATACTGGAGAATCGAACACCTTCCTCACCTCTGCCATGAAATCTTCCAGATGATGACAAATGGCGGATTGTTGCTCCCAAACTGCCGTAACCCAGGAGAGCGCCCTTCCCGACATTAGCGTAATAATATACGGTATCTTCGTACCGGTCCGAAGGGAATGAAGATGGCTGTAGCTCAAAAATAAGGGAGCATTGAGAAAGAAAACCCCGGCAGGTTTCAGGATCCCCAGAATATCGCTCCGGAGGAGGTAAGCAGGGTTCTCAAGGAGCCGGGGTAGGCTGTACAAACCCACCACTGATAGTAGACAGGTTACTGGGTGGTTGTGAGGTCTAAGAGGTGGCAGGCTGCCTTTGAGCTAACTCACTGTTTCGCTCCATAATAGCTTTGAACCCTTGGTTGTGGCATTCCATCAGGGAACGAAGCCCTTCCAAAAGGTCCAGCAGTAGCTCCTCATGCCTCGCTGCAGGGAGAGCTGGTCCAAGTCTGCTGGGTCTGTCATGGCCAGTTCGTACTATAAGGGCACAAGGTCAGACTCCAGATGCAGACACGGGAGGCAGATGGTTCAAGTCTTTGATATTTATTAGTAATCCAAAAGGGGTAGGCAAGAGAATGGTCGTGGACAGGCAAAAGGTCCAAACCAGTTCAGAGTCCAGGAGGTACAGCGTGGCAGGCAGGCTTGAGGTCAGGGCAGGCAGAATGATCAGGCAGACGGGCACAGAGTCCAGAAAACAGGCAAGGGTCAAAACCGGGAGGACTAGCAAAAGAGAATAGAAAAGGCAGGCGCACGGGAAAAACACTCTGGTTGACTTGGAACATAAGACGAACTGGCACAGATAGACAGAAAACAAAGGTTTAAATACCCAGGGGATAATGGGGAAGATGGGTGACACCTGGAGGGGGTGGAGACAAGCACAAGGTCAGGTGAAACAGATCCGAGTGTGACAGCCAGCCTGAGTATGCGTGTGCCGAGCCTTTCGCCAAATGCAATTCTTAAGGTGGAGTAACTCTGCAAGATCACGGTCGAACCAGGGGCTGAACCTGTTTTTAATTATCTTTTTCTTTATGGAGGTGTGTTTGTTGACAATACCACTGAAAATATCAAAAAAGAAGGTCCAAGCGTCTTCGACAGAGGGGATCAAGCTGATTCTACACCATTTTATAGAGGCCAGTTCATGAAGGAAGGCTTGCTCATTAAAGTTTTTTAGCAAGTGTCTTTGACAAATTAGGACATGTCGTTTCACTGAGCAGCCATTACGAACACAGGCTGTAAAACAGTGATCACTAAGGTCATTACAGAAAACACCAGACTGATATTTATCAGAATTATTTGTGAGGATAACATCAAGAAGAGTAGCCTTTTCTGGGTGTTTGGAGTCATACCTTGTGGGATTGGTAATAATCTGAGAAAGATTTTGGGAGTCCCATTGCTTTAGGACTTGGTCAGGTGGTTTAAGCATGTCCCAGTTTAGGTCACCTAGCAGGACAAATTCAGACTTAGTGTAAGGGGCCAGGAGAGATCTTAGGGCAGATAGGGTACAGGCCGGTGTTGATGGAGGACGATAGCACCCAGCAACAGTCAACAAAGAGCTATTTGAAAGTTTAATACTTAAAACCAGCAAATCAAATAGTTTGGGGACAGACTTGGTGGAGACAACCGAGCACTGAAGGTGATCCTTGGTAAAAATTGCCACTCCCCCAACTTTGGAAGATCTGTCTTGCCCAAAAAGGTTATAACCAGAAAGGTTGACATCAGTATTCAAAACACTCTTCCTTAACCACATCTCAGTAATGACCAACACATCTGGATTGGAGCTGTGAACCCACACTTTCAATTGATCCATTTTAGGTAATAAGCTTCTAGTGTTAATGTGCAGAAAACCCAGGCTTTTATGAGAGCAGAAATCAGTGAAGAAGATATCAGAGCACAAGTCAGAATTGGGGCTAGCAACTGTAGATGGGCCAGGGTGTACAAGCACATTTCCAGATATCATCAACAGTAATACAATCAAGGCACGGTATAGGACAGGGAGAGCTCTGCAGTGCTGATTTATGACATCTGAATGTGCATCAGATGGCAACAAGATCATATTGTACAGCAATTTCATCAGTTAACATGAATACAAAGCCGGCGAGAGGTGGTTAGAATGGGATGGGAGGCCAACAGTCCGTGTAACCAATAAGAGAGTCATATTTTCAAGGCCTCTGGGTTTGGGTGGGGTAGCCTTTGAAGCCTTTGAGACATTTGTTTTGCTCAAAGGCTTCGACACCTCTCGCTTCACACGTCACTGATAATTGAAGTTGTATCTCTTTGTCCTAGCAAGCTTGGTAGCTTTCAGTCCTTATAAAGGAAAATATATCATTGTAATGTATTTGTCTTGGTTTTTGAAGCAAAAAATAGCTTCAGACTAAGAATTACTCACTCAGTTCCAGGTTGGATAGTGTTTTCAGGTTTCTGTTTGTTTCCCAGAGCATTTGCTGTATAGTTTGGGAATAATAATCCTTGGGTGTAGGAAGCATTCCAGGTCATTCCGTCCAAAATCAGGTTGTAGGGTTGGTGTTTTGATTTGGAGTGAAGGTTATGTTGTTTAAGGGAGCATGCTGTATATGTCCCTGCCAAAAAATCTAAGTTTGTCTAACTCTAAATCTATCAATATTTGAAAAACGTGGGAGCTCATCTGCTCATCCTCACTCACTCACTCACCTCACTCACCCACCTCACTCACCTCACTCACTCACCTCACTCACTCACCTAAAATGACTTTAGCATGTACTTAGTAACAGACTTTACTGCAGTTGTTTTCATAAAATGTTTCTGCCTAACATGATTGACCTGAGCTGCTCACTGAACTGGTGTTAAAGAGTCTAGTTGTCTGGTTTCTCTGACACATCTCACACAGTGTGCAGCGCTGTTACAAACACTGCCAGTTACAGACGCACGGGCTAAAACCACAGTGTACTGGTGTTTCTCAGCCACACACACACACACACACACACACACACACACACACACACACACACACACACACACACACACACACACACACACACACACACACACACAGCCGAATATATTGGTAAAAGTCACCTTGTCCGAAAGAGATTTACATGGTTATCCAAAGGTCACGCCTGGGTAAGCCTACATGAAACACAGCCCTTATGTTAAGTGTTTCTAAAATTTCCAATGAGAAAAATGAATGGAGGAAAAATGATTGGAACCATTTCCCTGTTTGACAGCTAGGTTTTATGGGTATTATGACACCTCCAATGTGGGGCTCTATTGGTTCCTTAAAACCTGTCTGGGCTAGGGGGCAGTATTTTCAAGGCCGGATGAAAAACGTACCCAATTTAAACAGGTTACTACTCTGGCCCAGAAACTACAATATGCATATTATTAGTAGATTTGGATAGAAAACACTCTGAAGTTTCTAAAACTGTTTGAATGGTGTCTGTGAGTATAACAGAACTCATATGGCAGGCAAAAACCTGAGAAAAATCCAAGCAGGAAGTGAAAAGTCTGAGAATTGTAGTTCTTCTTTTGATTCTCTATCGAAGCTCCAGTGTCTGTGGGGTGACGTTGCACTTCCTAAGGCTTCCATTGGCTGTCTAAAGCCTTCAGAAAGTGGTTTGAGCATTTTCCTGTCACTGGGCAGATAATAGGAGCTCAGTTACTGAGTGGTCTGCCTGGCAACAAAGGGATTGGATATGCTCGGTCCCACGAGCGCGCCCCTCCTTTTTCTTCTTGAATGAATATGCTATTGTCCAGTTGAAATATTATCGCAATTTTACGTTAAAAATACCATAAAGATTGATTTTAAACAGCGTTTGACATGCTTCTAAGTACGGTAATGGAACATTTTGACTTTTCGTCTCTCGTTCCACACTTGCGCGTTACCCTTTGGATAGTGCTCTGAACGCACAAACAAAATGGAGGTATTTGGACATAAATATGGATTATTTGGAACAAAATCAAAAATTATTGTGGAAGTAGCAGTCCTGGGAGTGCATTCTGACGAAGATCAGCAATGGTAAGAGAATATTTCTAATACTAATTCTGAGTTTAGGTTGCCCCGAATTTGGCAGGTGTCTGAATAGCTCGCCGTGATGGCTGAGCTATGTACTCAGAATATTGAAAAATGTGCTTTCTCCGTAAAGCTATTTTAATATCTGACACAGCGGTTGCATAAAGGAGTAGTCTATCTATAATTCTTAAAATAATTGTTATGTATTTTGTCAACGTTTATGATGAGTATTTTTGTAAATTGATGTGCACATTCACCGGCCGTTTTGGTGGGAATACATTTTCTGAATATCACGCGCCAATGTAAAATGCTGTTTTTGGATATAAATATGAACTTTATCGAACAAAACATACATGTATTGTGTAACAAAATGTCCTAGGAGTGTCATCTGATGAAGATCGTCAAAGGTTAGTGCTTCATTTCGCTGTGTTTTGGGTTTTATTGACACATGTCCTTGCTTGGAAAATGGCTGTGTGATTATTTTTGTCTATGTACTCTCCTAACATAATCTAATGTTTTGCTTTCGCTGTAAAGCCTTTTTGAAATCGGACAATGTGGTTAGATTAACGAGAAGTGTATCTTTAAAATGGTGTAAAATAGTTGTATGTTTGAGAAAGATGAATTATGACATTTTGTTGTTTTTGAATTTTCCGCCCTGATATTTCACTGGCTGTGTCCTGCAGGACGCTACCGTCCCACCTAGCCCATAGAAGTTCAAACTTCTTTGGGATAGGGGGCAGTATTTTCACGTCCGGATGAAAAGCATGCCCAAAGTAAACTGCCTGTTTCTCATGCCCAGAAGCAAGGATATGCATAAATCTATTTGGTAGATTTAGATAAAAAACACTCTAAAGTTTCTAAAACTGTTAAAATTATGTATGTGAGTATAACAGAACTGATATGGCAGGCGAAACCCCGAGGACAAACCATCCCCCCCCCCAAAAGAAATCAGCTTACCACTATTTTCAATGGCTAGTACTATAATTATAAGCCCAAGTCCTCCCAAATTGCAGTTCCTAGGGCTTCCACTAGATGTCAACAATCTTTAGAAAGAGTTTCAGGCTGTTTTTTGGAAAAATGTCCCAGAAATTGTAGTTTTTCTAGGTGGCTTCCATTTTGGCTGTAGTGTTTCCAAGCGCGTGGAAGAAAGCGCATTCTTTCTTATTTATCTCCGGTAATGAACATACTATTCTCCGTCTTAAATTTGATTGTTTATTTGCGTATTAGGATACCTAAGGTTTGATTATAAACGTTGTTTGACTTGTTTGGAAAAGTTTATTAGTAACGTTTGGGATCCATTTTGTATGCATTTTAATGGAGGGAAACTGGATGGAATATTGACTGAAGCGCGCCAGCTAAACTGAGTTTTTATGGATATAAAGAAGGACATTATTGAACAAAAGGACCATTTGTGATGTAACTGGGACCTTTTGGAGCGCCAACAGAAGAAGATCAAAGGTAAGGCATTTTTTATATCGCTATTTCTGACTTTTGTGTCGCACTTGCCTGGTTGAAATATGTTTTTCATGTGTTGGTTTGCGGGACGCTGTCCTCAGATAATCGCATGGTTTGCTTTCACCGTAAAGCCTTTTTGAAATCTGACACAGCGGCTGGATTAACAACAAGTTAAGCTTTATTTTGATGTCGTAAACTCGTGATTTTCTGAAAGTTAAATATTTATAGTAATTTAATTTGAATTTGGCGCTCTGCAATTTCACCGAATGTTGTCGAGGTGTCCCGCTAGCGGCACGCCTTTCCCAAACTTAATGATGCTTGGTCATCTGTGATCATTAACTCTGAGGGAGGTGAACCAGAAGAGAGAGAGTTTTTGATAAACACAATGTCACTTTGAGAGTTATATTACTGTTGTCTGGGCCTGGCTGACACACACACACACACACACACACACACACACACACACACACACACAGGTGTTGCTCTGGAACCGCTCACTCGCTATCACAACTGTGTTTTATTAACATATTAGTCCTGGGTTGGACCTGACAGTTGTTTTGCTACGATATATACTAGACACCATCTGATGTTCTTCATGTTTAATGAACCAGTAAATTGGAAAATGAATTGTTATGCCCCCTTTTCAAAAGAAAAACACTATATTATTGTAGCTTTTTACTCCTGTAATACAACAAACATATGCATGTATAAAAAAAGAAAGTATTGTTATAGCTAGGCATCGATCTAGTATCTCAGGGAAATGAGCTGATTGCTGTAGCATCCAGACGAGTTCTTTGTGTAAATCCAGACATAAAAAAATTATGAATGTTTAGAAATGCGTGATTTTATGAGATTTGACAGATTGATAAATCTAGTCTACAATTCTAGTCAGTTGTTCAGTTTCACAGAGAAAGAGAGTGTTTTGTTTATCATATACTGTCTATAATATATTTAAATGCATATAAATTATTGTGATATGTAAAGTTGACTTTAACAATTGAATAAGAGTTTAACAACATATTTGAATAGTTGTAAATAAATCACATCAACTTTATATCTGAGTATCCCGTGAGATATCTAAATGATGTTGTTAATCTCAGCGGTGCTCCATGGACGTAAAGCAAACCAACAAGCTAAAGACGTTTTTTTGTCCTCTCCCACAGAGAGTGAGAGAGAGAGTTGAGACATAGGTCTGAAGACTGAGGCTGGGGTTGGGGCTGGGGCAGAGGTTGGGGCTGGGGTGTAGCGTGCAAAGCGCAGGAGAGTAGGTTGTTTTCTCAGTCCCGGGGGAGCATGCCTCATCTGCCTCCCATATGTGGCGTGGCATGAAGCTGTGGTTTAGTAATGGCCACCCAGAGAAGAGACAGGAGGGTCTGCCTGGATACATCCAGAGACCAACCTAACCGCAGACTGATTAACCAGTAAGACCTCCTTCCTGTTAGATTAATGAAAATTAATACTAAGAAGAGGAGAGGAACGCTTGACTGGGATTGGCTATTAGGTCTCTATGGTCTCATACCTACTATCTGTCCTGACTGGGACTCTCTGATAGGTCCACTGTGATGGTCCTCGTCATGTGATTATTACATCATTATACATATTTAGATACTGTGGTAGTCTCTTATATCAGTACTGTGATTGATAGGTATATATTGTGGGTATTGATATATTTGACAGTCTTCTGTAGTATTTAGATATTTGTCCTGTGATTGTTAGGTTTATAGGTACAGTATGTCCTCTGTGATTGTTGCTCAAAGGGTATATACAGTCCCTAGGGAAAGTCTACACACCAAAAATCATTTTTTAGATTTAATTTTAAGGCAGCAAAATCTGAAAACTGTGCAAGGAGTGTGTAGACTTTCACTCGGCACTGTATAATATATATATATATATTGCCCTCTGTCTCCTGTAGGTATCCTGGAGGTCCGTACGGTGTCTGAGGGAGGAGTGTTAGCTATCAAAGGAGTGAAGAGTCAGTACTATATCTCCATGAACAGGACTGGCCTGCTGCAAGGCAAGGTAATTAACTAAACTACCTTCTCTCTGCTGGACAGGGTTGGAATGCACTGTACTGTACAGTGCCTTGTGTTTTAGGTTATTGTCCTGCTGAAAGATTAATTCATCTCCCAGTGTCTGGTGGAAATCAGACTGAATCAGGTTTTCTTTTAGGATTTTGCCCGTTCTTTGCTCCATTCCATTTCTTTTTTTATCTTAAAAACTCCCCAGCCCTTAACAATTACAAGCATACCCATAACATGATGCATATATAAATAGGAGAAACATAAGCACGTAAAAAAAGCATAAAATATTTATAACCCTCCTCACGCCTAATATTGTCCCATTTTGTGTCCTTATTTATTTACAGAAAATCTACAATGAGAACTGCAACTTCAAGGAGATTTTCCTAGAAAACTACTTCAACGCTTACTCGTCTGTTAAGTCGAGTAGAGACGGCAAAGAGATGTTCATTGCTCTGTCTCAAAAGGGCAGACCGCTGAGAGGGAAGAAGACCAGGAGGGAACACATCGCCTCCCACTTCATTCCCATGAAATGCAGAGAGGAGGAGAGGACTGGCGTCTGAGAGAAGGAGACTGAAAAAGGAAGAGGTGACTGGAGCCTGAGAGGAAGAGAGGACTGAAAGAGGAGAGGAGGAGAGGACTGAAAGAGGAGAGGACTGAAAGAGGAGGAGAAGACTGAAAGAGGAGGAGAAGACTGAAAGAGGAGGAGAAGACTGAAAGAGAGGACTGAGAGGAGGAGAGGACTGAAAGAGGAGGAGAAGACTGAAAGAGGAGGAGAAGACAAAGAGAGGACTGAAAGAGGAGAATAGAACTGAAAGAGGAGAGGAGAGAAATGGGGCTTTAAAGGAGGAGAAGAGAGGATGGGCCTGAGAGCTGAGAGGACAGAGAGCAGAGAGGACAGAAAGAGGAGGAAAGAAGGATAGGAGAGAGGACTGAGAGAGCAGAAAAGACTGAGAACAGAAAGGACTGAAGCTGTGACGTCTGGATGAAGAGACCCATGTTGGGATTCTTGGACGTTGTGACGACTGAGCTGCAGATCTTTGTTGTATAATTTAATATAATCTAACTCCAGTCTGCACAGTATACCACCTCAGTCACGTCATATTAGCTGTCAAACACAGAAAAAAATACAACTACTCATCATTATCAACAACACCACTCTCCTGGCTGGTACAATGTAAATAAGTTCTGTAGTTACTTATCCTTTCATGTGCCAAGGTTTTTAGTGTAAAACTGATGCACGGTCCTCCTCAGGAGTGCGAATGTTAAAGGTCCAATGCAGCTGTTCTGAGTAACAATTGAGTACCTTACTGTGATTGATTTCAATAAAAATTGTGAAAAAGAAACAACATTTGCTTCTTAGCAAAGAGCAAGTTTCTCAAGCAAGAATTTAGCTAGGACAGTATGTGAGTGGTCTGAGTGGGGAGGGGAAAACTGAAAACTAGCTGTTATTGGCAGAGAGATTTGAAACTCTTTCTTATTAGTGATGTCAACAGGCAGGCCAAAACTCCATCCCACCAAAACAGGCTGAAATGTCATGCAGTTTTCTCAAACAGCTCTTACACTAAAAGGGAATTATCATGATTTTCAAAGTTCACAGTATTATTCCAACCTCTCTGTGTGGAAATATATATAAAAAAACAGGTAGTGGTCAATAATACTAACAATATCCTTGATATGGATGAAGTCAAGCACTCTGTTTCAGCATGCATAACGGTTGTTTAGGGATAAACACAATACAGGGAAAGGAATTAGAAAAGGGATGTTTGAGAACATTTATAATAAAACTGTTCCTACTGAATGAATTCTCCAGGCAATGTCAAAATGTAATGTCAAAGTAAGCTGATCAGTCACTTACTTTACTCAAGAAAAGTTGTACTATTAAACTAGTTTTACTTCCCTTATTATAATGGGTAATAGTGTAATGAATATAGGAGAAGTAATAAAATACAGTTGGTATTTACCTGGAATTTGCAAAAACAAACAGCTGGTTATAATTTCTATTATTATGGGTGTTTCGAGCCCTGAATGCTGATTGTCTGAGAAACGTGGTATATCACCGGTATGACAAAACATGTACTTTTACTGCTCTAATTCCATTGGTAACCAGTTTATAATAGCAATAAGGCACCTCAGGTTTGTGGTATATGGCCAATATACCACGGCTGAGGGCTGTATCCGGGCACTCTGTGTTGCTTCATGCGTAACAGCCCTTAGCCGTGGTCATATACCACACCCCCTCGGGCCTTATTGCTTCATTATAAACTACTTAATCAATCAAGAAAATTGGAAACGATGTGATATCAAATGGTCCCTATTGTAGTGCTCCATGTTTCATTTCATCCCAAACATTCTAAGAGCTAGTTACTGAGTAATAATGATTTGTTTCCATGTTATGTTTAAGAGCTAGTAACTGAGTAATAATTATTTGTTTCCATGTTATGTTTAAGAGCTAGTAACTGAGTAATAATTATTTGTTTCCATGTTATGTTTAAGAGCTAGTAACTGAGTAATAATAATTTGTTTCCATGTTATGTTTAAGATCTAGTTACTGAGTAATAATTATTTGTTTCCATGTTATGTTTAAGAGCTAGTAACTGAGTAATAATTATTTGTTTCCATGTTATGTTTAAGAGCTAGTTACTGAGTAATAATTATTTGTTTCCATGTTATGTTTAAGAGCTAGTTACTGAGTAATAATTATTTGTTTCCATGTTATGTTTAAGAGCTAGTAACTGAGTAATAATTATTTGTTTCCATGTTATGTTTAAGAGCTAGTAACTGAGTAATAATTATTTGTTTCCATGTTATGTTTAAGAGCTAGTAACTGAGTAATAATTATTTGTTTCCATGTTATGTTTAAGAGCTAGTAACTGAGTAATAATTATTTGTTTCCATGTTATGTTTAAGAGCTAGTTACTGAGTAATAATTATTTGTTTCCATGTTATGTTTAAGAGCTAGTTACTGAGTAATAATTATTTGTTTCCATGTTATGTTTAAGAGCTAGTAACTGAGTAATAATTATTTGTTTCCATGTTATGTTTAAGAGCTAGTAACTGAGTAATAATTATTTGTTTCCATGTTATGTTTAAGAGCTAGTAACTGAGTAATAATTATTTGTTTCCATGTTATGTTTAAGAGCTAGTAACTGAGTAATAATTATTTGTTTCCATGTTATGTTTAAGAGCTAGTAACTGAGTAATAATTATTTGTTTCCATGTAATGTAAGTAAATAGCAGGTAGAAAGCAGACTGTAAAATAAAGTGTAACTAAACGTAGTATAATAAGAAAACAGTACAATATACATATTAACAGGTATGAACTGTCAGCAGAGAACAACCAAAGCAAAAACTCAGTTGGCTTGACGTTGGATCAATGTAAAGACAGACAGCAAGCTGGACTTATATATATATATATATATATATATATATATATTACACACACACACACACATACATATACAGTATATTGATAAATATATATGTACGAACTAAAATACATATGTAATTACATGTGACAGCTGCTCGTTGACTCCCGATTAATTTACTAAGGTTTGATAATGACTGTGTACCAAATGGCACTGTATTTCCTACATATATAAAATAATGTCCTTTGTGGGATAAATAAAGTATTTTTAATGTAATAAAAAGTAGTGCACTATGTAGGGAATAGGGTACCATGTGGGACGCAGATTTAACAATGCAAGAATGTAACGCTGCTGATGCTGATGAAGTTAGGAATGATATCTGGATTAAAGTACAGAGAGACCAGAACACACAGCGCGTTAAATGTGTATGTTATACTGTATGCCTTGATCTTCCTCCACTATAATTAAATCAATTGTTAGCGTTGATCTCTGTTTAAACTTTGAGATGAGGTATGTATCCTAACTAGCACCCTATTCTATATATAGTGCACTACTTTTGACTGGAGCCCTATGGGCCCTGGTTAAAAGTGGTGCACTACCCAGACAATAGGGTGCCATTTGGGACATATACAAGCTTTTTTTCTGTTGAGACATTCCATGTTCTGCCAGATACCATAATGCTTTACTAAGGTATTGTTGGTCTCACTAAGGAATTGAAGTTAACTGCAGCAACATACCAGAGGCTTCATTTAACCACTTCATTCCTTTAATCTCTTCTGTTTTGGGATGTTCCTGAAGCACATCACATTTACCGTACTCGTCATCTCACTACCTACAGGAAGGCCTTTTAAATAACGTTTCACTCTGTCTGCACAGTTACAACTAAACTGCAAAATCTCCATACTGGCCTATAACGTTTGTGTTATTATCTATTGTTGTAAGTTATTATTTGTGTTATTTATATAAAAACCAAATATGAGTTATTATGGGGTGTTTGGAGTGTAAATTATTTATTTTTTAAGATGTGTTTTGCTGCGGCATCTTTGGGGACATAAACCATGCCCTCATTCTGCCACTACCCATAATCCTCGCTGGCCAGGAGCGTGAGCAGAGGGTTCGGTTTGAACCAGAGGAACAACAACCTGCCAACAACACATTCGAGGAACAGCAAAATACAAGACATTCAGAGAATAACTGAACAGCAAAATACAAGACATTCTAGGAATAACTGAACAGCAAAATACAAGACATTCTAGGAATAACTCGGCAGGAATATCAAAAGGATCCGCTGTGCTGCTGTCATATGGATAATAAACCAGCAAATATCTGACAACTTATGTGTATTTTATTTTAAACACAGACACTGATATACAGAATGGCATAGGGTACCACCATCATACTGTGTTCTATAACCGCGATGCTAATGACCCTGTTAAAATCTGGAATATGGTTCTCGGTAAATATGGAACAGATCATGACGAGAGGTGGGGAGTGTGTTATGTACCTCCATTGAAATTGATTTGCAAAGTTGGATCAAAATTAGTGTCATACTGCCTTAGATGTGATGGTAGGAAGATTTGATTTTAAAATTGAGCATTAATCAATGCCTCATGTACCATAATGTTTTATACCTTATATCATATAACAACAGCATACAGTATTATTGGATTGTGGGTTTACCGGTTAAACCCTGACAAGAGACAGTATCCCTGCCTGGTGATCCTCTAAGATATTGTAGGATCTTACAGCATCTTCTAGGATCTCGAAAGATATTTTCAGGATGTGAGCTTGGCTGGGAGATGGTGAGTCAAGCCCCCTACAGATCCATATATCATTCTAACAACACCTTCCATTAGTCTCTTAATACTGACGGCCTAAAACAACATCCTGCAGTTTATCACAGTTTAAAGGTCTGCTGCAGGTCTGCTGCAGGTCTGCTGCAGGTCTGCTGCAGGTCTGCTGCAGGTCTGCTGCAGGTCTGGGTCCTTCAGACTGCTGACGTTAATAAAACGCTCTGTCTCACTGCGGTGGAGTTCTCTCCAGAGATGTTAACCAGACTAGTTCCCATCTTATATGACTAAAGGACTAGATAATCAAATCTGCTGTCCTTTGTCCCAACAATATTAAAAACACATTGGGAAGATACAAATGGGAAAAGTTTAATTTAGATAAGGGTCCAGCAGGGAGATGCACGAGACACATGAATGACATTATTCCTTGTCTGATAAGGTACATCAGAATAACAGTCTTGGATACATCTCTTAATTTGATGCAGCGGCGGATAAAAATATGTCAACACACGGACCACATGTTGTAATAACTCCCTCATAAATGTATATTGTATTGAGTGAAATCTGAGAGCTGTCAGATTGAGGGGAGAGGGTATTGGCAGGCGGTCACACGCACACTATACCCACACACCCTACACACCCGCGCACACGCACACACACACACACACACACACACAGGCAGATAGATGAGAGCTTTACCTTCTGTTGGGGTTCACATCTGGCTCTGAGCAGCTCTGACAGATGAAGAGTCAAGTTGAGAGAGCAAACCCCAGAATAAGGTTGACCCAAACAAAGTCTGAGCAAGGTGAAGGCTTCTGCCAAGTCACGCAAAGTTAGTCTTAGCAGATAATTTGTAACATGTTCAAAATGTAAACACATTTCTAACTCAAGGCTGTGGATTCCCAACAGGCTGTGGAGGAGACTACAGCCAACAGGAGCTAATTGGGTTGTAGAGAAGAGAGCTGGGTCTGCTAAGAACATAGAGGAAAGAGGAGAGAGCTGGCTAGGCCTGCTAGGAACATAGAGGAGAGAGGAGAGAGCTGGCTAGGCCTGCTAGGAGCATAGAGGAGAGAGGAGAGAGCTGGCTAGGCCTGCTAGGAACATAGAGGAAAGAGGAGAGAGCTGGCTAGGCTGGCTAGGAGCATAGAGGAGAGAGGAGAGAGCTGGCTAAGCCTGCTAGGAACATAGAGGAGAGAGGAGAGAGCTGGCTAGGACTGCTAGGAACACAGAGTAGAGAGGAGCGAGCTGGCTAGGCCTGCTAGGAGCATAGAGGAGAGATGAGAGAGTTGGCTAGGCCTGCTAGGAACACAGAGGAGAGAGGAGCGAGCTGGCTAGGCCTGCTAGGAACATAGAGGAGAGAGGAGAGAGCTGGCTAGGCTGGCTAGGCCTGCTAAGAACATAGAGGAGAGAGGAGAGAGCTGGCTAGGCCTGCTAAGAACATAGAGGAGAGAGGAGAGAGCTGGCTAGGCCTGCTAGGAGCATAGAGGAGAGAGGAGAGAGCTGGCTAGGCCTGCTAGGAACATAGAGGAAAGAGGAGAGAGCTGGCTAGGCTGGCTAGGAGCATAGAGGAGAGAGGAGAGAGCTGGCTAAGCCTGCTAGGAACATAGAGGAGCGAGGAGAGAGCTGGTTAGGACTGCTAGGAGCATAGAGGAGAGAGGAGAGAGCTGGCTTGGCCTGCTAGGAACACAGAGGAGAGAGGAGCGAGCTGGCTAGGCCTGCTAGGAACACAGAGGAGCGAGCTGGCTAAGCCTGCTAGGAGCACAGAGGAGAGAGGAGAGAGCTGGCTAGGCCTGCTAGGAACACAGAGGAGAGAGGAGCGAGCTGGCTAGGCCTGCTAGGAACACAGAGGAGCGAGCTGGCTAGGCCTGCTAGGAGCACAGAGGAGAGAGGAGAGAGCTGGCTAGGCCTGCTAGGAACACAGAGGAGAGAGGAGAGAGCTGGCTAGGCCTGCTAGGAACATAGAGGAGAGAGGAGAGAGCTGGCTAGGACTGCTAGGAGCATAGAGGAGAGAGGCGAGAGCTGGCTAGGCCTGCTAGGAACATAGAGGAGAGAGGAGAGAGCTGGCTTGGCCTGCTAGGAGCATAGAGGACAGAGAGCTAGCAAGGCTTGCTAGAAACATAGAGGAGAGAGATAACTGGAGGTTAGGCTTGCTGGTTAGGAAAATAAAGGAGAGAGGAGACTATATCGTCCCTCTAATCACTCTGACATCAATGCAAATGTATTCGAAAATCTAATCAAACATTTAATGAGAGGCCATGTGCTCATGTTGAGCAACATTTCTATAGGCTATGCAATTGCATGACAAAACAGAGTTTTGATGGCCTCTATTAGAAATCTGATCCCATCAGCTTTCTAAAGGCTAGGCCTACTATATTTATTTCTCAGCTTTCCTAATATTTAGCATATTGCTTACCTTTACAACAGGAGTATAGCCTACCTGGCTGGCATGAAAATGACCCACAGGAAACGCGTCCTCCATTCACTATTTAAGTGCATTGAGACAGGTGCATGATAATGTCCATTCTAAATTGAAACAAATATCACAAATATATTATTTAGTAAATGTAAAAACAATATTAAATTAAGAATAGTGTAATGGGTGACAATATCACTTGTGAATGATATATTATCAATAGTAAATGATGCCCAGCTTGTGAGCAGTAAGGCAAGAAACACGTCATACCTTTTTTTGTGACTTTATTAAATCATGGTTGCACACCTCATGTAGCCTAGTCCATAGGCCTATATGTTTTGATAAGGTTTGTGTCACAACTAAAGTGGGCAAATAACTTCTTACAATTAAGCACATTAATCCGCTTTACAACCGGTGTAGAGCCTAACTGGCATACATAGGTGGCGCGTGAGTTAAGTTTGGGGAAGGTACATTTTGCCATAAAAATGCACCTTTATAATGAAGAATTACAGCATAATCGCATTTGCGGTCACTTTTGAGAATGGTGTTTTTTTCCGCTAATTGATTGCATTTTGGAACATTTGCGCTTATATCCTACTGCCGTGTGCGCATTGCTGCACTTATAATGTGAAGAAATAGCCTAATAGTTTATCAACATTTTAAACTAAACGTTACAAACTGTTGCATCATTGCTTTTAAAAGGTCTTTTGATGCTAGTGGTTGTATTAATTTGGGATCTATCGCATTCTCGCATTCTCACACTGTGTCACGTCCTGACCAGTAATAGGGGTTATTTGTTATTGTAGTTTGGTCAGGACGTGGCAGAGGGTATTTGTTTTATATGGTTTGGGGGTTATGTGTATGTAGAGGGTTATTGTATTTATGTGTTCCGGGGTTTTTGGTATATGTTCTGGTGTTGGTGTTCTAGGTTTTTCTAGTTTGTGTATTTCTTTGTTGGCCTGGTGTGGCTCTCAATCAGGAACAGCTGTACATCATTGTTCCTGATTGAGAGTCATATTTAGGGAGCTTGTTTTCACCTGTCTGATTGTGGGTAGTTGTATTTGCACTGCTGTTTGTTTAGCCTGCAAATCTGTTAGCTGTCGTTCTGTTTCTTGTTTTTCCGTTACTCACTTTAAATAATACAATTTAAGTATGAGTATTCACGTACCCGCTGCGCCTTGGTCTAATTCCTACGACATCCGTGACACACTGAAGGACAAGTTGAAAATTGAATAGGTCAACTTTTGTACTATGGGGAATAGTAGATTGACATAGGCTAGTGCTTTTGCTGTTCATTAGGCCTATTCATCTTGTTGGCAGACGAAAAGTAAATGTGGACAGTTCTTCCAAAATCTTCAATATGCGCTTAGGACGCGCAGTTGTGCACCAGATGTGTCCGTCTTCACTTGTAGCCTGTGAAAAGGACCCGATCACGTGATGTGCATTGGCTAATAAGAATTTAGTTATCTGAGAGAGCCATGTGAGTGAGGTGCTTCGGAGCACGCAGTCGGGAGAAGGGAATTATAATTATTATATTCAGTCCAAGGGCACAACATCCACTGGCCGCAAAAGGAATGATTTTTTTAGGGGGCTTTACGGCCACACAAATGGGATGCCACTGGGAAATTCGAGGCATGATCAAGTGCTTGTCAAATTGTGAATGAGAGTGATGAAGTGTGTTCAGCCTGCGCAAAAAACAAGCAGAGCTCATGCCTTTCATGCAACTTTATTCATATCATCATTAGAGTCACATCATACAGCCTTAGAATGTATTAAAAATATAAACATACAGCCCAACGTTTGTATCACAACTAATGTTGCATAAATAACTCTAAATTAAGCATATAGGAGGACCTGTTTCTTTGTTAACTGGTCAACACAGAATAGCTGGATGTGCACTCCCTCCAATCGTTAGGAGAAAATATAATTGATATTTTATTCACTTATGTTCAATTGCATTCTTCATACTATAAAATAATTCCACGGAATTCTAAGCAAACATGTCTGCTTAATATTTTTTTACCTAAGCAAGTCAGTTAAGAACAAATTCTTATTTACAATGACGTCCGGGTTTGGCCGGTGTAGGCCAACGCTGGTGTCCGACTTCCACCGAAGTCGGTTCCTCTCCTTGCTCGGGCAGCGTTCGATGTCACCGGTCTTCTAGCCGTCGCCGATCCACCTTTCATTTTCCATTTGTTTTGTCTTGTTTTCCCACACACCTGGTTCACATTTCCCTCATTACTTGTCGTGTATTTAACCCTCGGTTCCCCCCCATGTCTGTGTGTGAAATTGTTTGTTGTAAGTGCTTGTGCACATTGTGACTGGTGCGCGACGGGTTTTGTACCCAAATTTTGTTATTCTGGATGCCGTTGGTTTTGATAATTAAACTGCTCCGGTTATTACCCAGTTCTGCTCTCCTGTGTGACTTCCCTGCCACCAGTTACGCACCCCTTATAGCTGGACCAATTGTGCGCCGCTCTATGAGACTCCCAATCACGGCCGGTTGTGATAGAGCCTGGATTCGAACCAGGATGTCTGTAGTGATGCCTCTAGCACTGAGATGCAGTGCCTTAGACCGCTGCGACACTCGGTAGCCCAATGAAGTAGTGTAGCCCACAACCATATGGCATAGCCAAATCAGGGCCTAACATAAGGACTCAGAGTAAGCTATTATGTTCTTCTGAAATAGACTACATTTTCTTCATGTTTCTTTAGACCTAAAATAAATATATAATGGAAGACAGACACATAGTGGAAATTACAAACTTCAGAAGCCTTTTCAAACCTAAAATACATGTGGAAGGACCACCAGAGGGCAGGCTGGGCTCTAGAGGCCCTAGCCATTAAGTGGGCACTCGATTATCTCCGGTACTACCTACTGGGTCGGAGGTTTGCATTAGTTACGGACCATGCGCCCCTCACGTGGATGGCTGGTAAGAGAAACAATAACAACCGAATAGCCAGATGGTTTCTTGCTTTACAACCGTTCTCTTTCCATGTCATCCACAGGGCCGGATCGAGGAACGGGAATGCAGACACGCTGTCCCGACGCGACCAATACGGTGCGTCTGGCGCCCGACCCTCCGGTCCGGTCCTGAGGGGGGAGGTATGTGGAAGGACCACCAGAGGGCAGGCTGGGCTCACGGATAGTAGCCCAACAAGGCATGTGAGACCAGGTAACCAGAGTCAATTAAGCACAGCTGACAGTACTAATGAGATATTCTCTTTCCCCCACAAGAGAGAGGATGGAACCAGCAAGAAGGGGGAAGATAAACTATCTTTGGAGAATGGCTACGGAGAGAGAGGTGCTATCCATGAAGAGCCATTAAGACGGTGATGAATATGTGATTGTTGTTATAGTTTGAAGATAATCGTAATGTGATCCTGTGTCCTCTAAAGAAGATGTATGTTGTTCCTTTGGAGATTCTCATTGACTGTGTTGGAGTGTTTGTATTGTCAGAAATCCCTCAATAGAGAACTGTGTTGAATCAAGAAAACCTACTCTGGACTCGTTTATTCCACCTTTCCACTTTAGAGTGACACCAAATGACTTGGTCCGCTCACATTGGTGGAGAATGTGGGCACTAGGTGGACGAGTGACACAAGGATAAGTGAGTAAATCAAGATTCTTCCAGTAGACAGAGGAACCATTCAAGAACGATGGACAACGCCCTACTACAACAGTTGATCACGGCACAGCAGACAACCATAGAACTCCTGCAACGACAGCTGAGTGGGCGAGAAGAACCTAGAGTGAAGCCTAGAGCGGCTGCTCAGGCCATCTTACCTCGTCTCTCCAAGGAGGATGATATCGAAGCCTTCCTCATGACCTTCGAAAGGACGGCCACCTTGGAAGAGTGGCCGCCCACAGATTGGGCGAGCGCATTAGCCCCTCTTTTGACCGGGGTGGCCCAGGAAGCCTATTTTGACCTGGATTCCGGCAAAGCTGCGGACTATGGGCGACTAAAAACCGAGATCCTGTCCCGGTACCAGCTGACTGCCAGAGATAGAGCTGTAAAGTTCCATCAGTGGACCTATATGACTGACCAACCCGTCCGTGCCCAGATCTTCGCTCTAATACGACTGATGAAACAGTGGCTGGAACCCGGAAAGGGAGTAGGACATGTAATTGAGACCCTCGTTGTGGACAAGATATTGAGGGAATTACCCAGTGACTTAAAAAGGGTTGTGGGTCAAACCAACCCGTTGTCAGCCGACGACATAGCCCAGGCGGTGGAAACATACCGATCTACAGGGGAGTTGTTAAAAGAGGACAAGAAGGAACGGAAGGATTCTGCAAATCCCGTACCACGACTCACCCCGGCACGTCCGCCACCGAAACCTCCAAACCCCCTCCGGAGGTGGGAGAAGTCATCCCCCACACAGCAGGGTCGGTGTTTTAAATGTCAGTCTCCAGACCATTATGCCTCACAATGTCCTAACAAGGACGAGTCCATGGTCACGGAGTCATCGCTGCCCATCCCCACGCATCCCGGTTCCAGAGGACATGATCAACACTGTTGGTTAACAGAAATAGCCCCAGCCCCAGAGATTCCGGTTCGAGTAGAAGGACAAGATGTGGTAGCCATTCTCGACTCGGGAAGTATGGTTACGTTAGTAGAGGAGCGGATGGTGACTTCAGCAACACTGCTACCAGACAAAGTAGCCGTGTCCTGTATCCATGGAGACACCCACTATTACCCCACCGTGAATCTGTCTATTCTCACTCCGAAAGGAAGGTGTACAGTCAGGGCAGGGAAAGTACCCCAGCTGAAGGTGCCATTATTGATAGGGAGAGACTGTCCTCTATATAAAGAGCTGCGGCAGATGACGTTATGCATGGGAAGAAGGGGGACAGGAAAGAAGAAAAAACCCGACAGGAGGAAGAAGGTCCAACTCTATCACATAAACCTGTTGAAGAAGTACCATGGAAGAGAGGAGGAGGTGGCTTTGATGGCCATGGAGGGCCAAGGAAAAGAAGAGGTTCTACCACAGGTGCGCCATGGCCAAACTCTCTTGCCGGAACAGTCGAGACAGCTAGACAAGCTGATTATTCACTTCGGCCGGGTATTCTCTCCATTCCCAGGACAAACAGATGTCTTGTTCCACCATATCCACACTGAACCCGGCAAGAAGGTGCATATCCGTCCGTACAGCATTCCTGAGGCCCGCCGAGTCATCGTCAAGAACGAGGTAAGGGAGATGCTGAGGATGGGTGTGATCGAGCCATCGACGAGTGAGTGGTCCAGTCCCATAGTCCTGGTCCCCAAACCCGATGGTAGTATGAGACTCTGCAACGACTTTAGGAGCGTGAATGCAATCTCTACATTCGACGCATATCCCAGGCCCCGCGTGGATGAACTCTTGGAGCGCTTAGGAAAGGCCAAGTTCATCACCACCCTGGATTTGACGAAGGGATATTGGCAAGTGCCGGTGGCTCCAGAGGACCGCCCAAAGACTGCCTTCGCCACACCGGAGGGGCTCTTTCAGTATGTGAGGATGCCCTTCGGACTGCATGGTGCTGCTGCAACTTTCCAACGCCGCATGGATGCCATTCTACGGCCCCATCAAGAGTACGCAGCGGCGTACATAGACGATGTGGTCATCCACAGCGAGGACTGGGATAGTCACCTCCTACGACTACGGGCGGTGCTCATGAGTCTGGAAGCCACAGGGTTGACGGCCAATCCAAAAAAATGCTGCCTGGGTCTGTCCGAAGCGGAATACCTGGGGTACACCGTGGGGAATGGGAAAATACGCCCACAGGCAGAGAAGACCAGGGCAATTCGGGACTGGCCTCGACCCCAGACCAAGCGGGACGTTCGGGCCTTCTTAGGGATAACGGGATATTATCGCCGTTTTATCCCTGGATATGCAACCATTGCCAACCCCCTCACAAACCTCATCAAGAAAAACTTGCCAAACCGGGTAGAGTGGAAAGAAGAGGCGGAGGAGGCCTTTCAATTGCTAAAAGAGGGCCTGTGTTCTGATCCCGTCCTACAGGCTCCGGACTTCTCACAAGAGTTCATTGTACAGGTAGACGCCTCGGATACGGGGCTCGGGGCCGTACTAGCTCAGGGTGAAGGCGAAGCAGAGAGGCCGCTTCTCTTTATAAGTAGAAAGCTCAGCGATCGGGAACAGAGATATGCTACCATAGAGAAAGAGGCCCTAGCCATTAAGTGGGCACTCGATTATCTCCGGTACTACCTACTGGGTCGGAGGTTTGCATTAGTTACGGACCATGCGCCCCTCACGTGGATGGCTGGTAAGAGAAACAATAACAACCGAATAGCCAGATGGTTTCTTGCTTTACAACCGTTCTCTTTCCATGTCATCCACAGGGCCGGATCGAGGAACGGGAATGCAGACGCGCTGTCCCGACGCGACCAATACGGTGCGTCTGGCGCCCGACCCTCCGGTCCGGTCCTGAGGGGGGAGGTATGTGGAAGGACCACCAGAGGGCAGGCTGGGCTCACGGATAGTAGCCCAACAAGGCATGTGAGACCAGGTAACCAGAGTCAATTAAGCACAGCTGACAGTACTAATGAGATATTCTCTTTCCCCCACAAGAGAGAGGATGGAACCAGCAAGAAGGGGGAAGATAAACTATCTTTGGAGAATGGCTACGGAGAGAGAGGTGCTATCCATGAAGAGCCATTAAGACGGTGATGAATATGTGATTGTTGTTATAGTTTGAAGATAATCGTAATGGGATCCTGTGTCCTCTAAAGAAGATGTATGTTGTTCCTTTTGAGATTCTCATTGACTGTGTTGGAGTGTTTGTATTGTCAGAAATCCCTCAATAGAGAACTGTGTTGAATCAAGAAAACCTACTCTGGACTCGTTTATTCCACCTTTCCACTTTAGAGTGACACCAAATGACTTGGTCCGCTCACATACACTACAAGTTTTAAATGTCCTGCATTGCAGGAAAGTTCTCCTTCAACAGGGTGATCAAATTAAGATCCTACATCTGTAGGGAGTCAAACATGTATCCCAAACATTCAAAGACGATCACCTCTCCTGACCTTTTGCTTGGCTGTATAAATAGAAACCATACAAATATTAGGGGTAGTGCAGTCTCTTTTATTCCAGTTTGTTGTATATTATGTTTGTCCTGTGGTCTGCAACCAAAAGACCTAAAGAACATCACCAAAACAAGATGGAACCTGAGACAGGCAGAACAGTAGCCTGACTGGTCTCAACACTATATGAATGGTCCTCTATTATTCAACAATACTGTGAACGTGGATAATGAAAAGAATAACCCTCAGTCAGTCTGAAACAGGTCATTAGGTTTAGTCTAAACCCAAATGGCAGCAAATTCCCTATGTAGTGCACTACTTTTGACCACCGAGTCAGAGTGGCATGAACGCTGGTGATGAGTGGAATCAGCTACAGTAACATCAGCATCAGTGTTGCACAGCAGCAAACTCTCCACTTGTTAAAGTAATGTGAGGAACGATCTACTACGATCCAGAGACACACTTTAAGCACAGCGGACGGCAGTAGGCCCTGCATGCATTTGTGGCGAAGCAGGAACAAATGAGACAACATGTGTGGTTAATGCCAACAGCATGTGTGGAGGGAAGGGTAGGGGTGAGAGGGGAAACGAGGAGGGTGTAGGGGGTTCCAGGGGGAGACTCGGGGGAGGTAGAGGGGGAGACCCAGGAAGGCCCTGGCAGCAGCTGAACTTGATACATTTTAACCTTGTTTCCCCCGGAGAGTCTGGAGTGTTTGGAAGCTTAGCACGGAACCCCCAGAACACCACAACACTTTCAAACAGCACTAACATTACACACTCTCCTGTCTAGTGACAAATCTAAACCACAGAGAGATAATCAGTTACACACACTGTATAAATCCATGGCTGAGAGTTATGAGCACAAGCTACAAACCAAGATCAACATAATATTGTGAGAATATAAGTGAATGAATTTCATAGCCTACTTTCTGGTAAGTATTCAGTTATGTCCCTCTAAATCTGTCCACAGTCCAGTGATGGTTTGTTGTGTGCCAACACTCAGCGAGGCCACGGCACCACAGTCAGGATGACTGGACAGTTTAACCTTTAACTATCAAGTCATGCCTTCACTACATCACAGCGTTATGTGACAGGTCAGTAGACGTAAACCCTCAGTGAATCTGAAACAGGTCAGTAGACGTAAACCCTCAGTGAATATGAAACAGGTCAGTAGACGTAAACCCTCAGTGAATCTGAAACAGGTCAGTAGACGTAAACCCTCAGTGAATCTGAAACAGGTCAGTAGACGTAAACCCTCAGTGAATCTGAAACAGGTCAGTAGACGTAAACCCTCAGTGAATCTGAAACAGGTCAGGTCTTACCACATGCTGACTCTCCATGGCTCTTCCCGGACGTGTCTACAGGATCCAGCCAGCCCAGGTTCCAGCTCTGCCATGACAACAGGGTGGGCTTCACACCTAACAGAGACACACAGGAGACAGACAAACCATTTTTAAACACTAACTGGAAGTTGTTCTTATCAAAGGACGACCCAAGACACCAGTCTGTCTCTGCTACCGAACGGCAAGCGATACCGGTGTTGTTGGTCTGGAACCAACAACACCCTGAACAGCTTCTACCCCCAAGCCATAAGACTGCTAAATAGTTAACATAGCTACCCGGACTATCTGCATTGACCCTTTTTGCACTAACTCTTGACTCATCACATACGCTGCTGCTACTGTTTATTATCTATCCTGTTGCGTAGTCACTTTACCACTACCTGTATGTACACATCTACCTAAATTATATCATAACCCTGCACACCGACTCAGTACTGGTACCCCGTGTATATAGCCAAGTTATCATTACTCATTGAGTATTTATTCCTCGTGTTACAATTTTTTTCTAAAATGTTTCTATTGTTCTCTCTGCATTGTTGAGAAGGGCCCGTATGTAAGCATTTCACTGTTAGTCTACACCTGTTGTTTACCAAGCATGTGACAAATACATTTTGATTTGATCTTTGTTGTTCTTTGTCATTTATAAAGTCTGTAATGCATTGAGATGTTAAACCGCTCTCTAAACACAGCGTGATGTGGTTGCACGCCATGATCACCAGTCCCAAACAATAACACTAACCTGACACCCAGAGGGAGATGAGGTCAGTCAGGTCTGTCTTGAAGTCATGGCCTAGACGTTCCATGGACTATGGGGAATGCTCCGTAGAACACTGCGTAGACCGCCTGGGCCAGGCAGTCTGCATACACCTGGAACACAGTCTTTACTGTAACTGGTGCACCTGCCTTGTCTTGCACAAACACTCACACTTGTCTTTTCTTCAAGTAAGTTACAAGCAGTGATTTCGCAGACAGCAGCTGTTTTTGAAGAAGGTTCTACTTGCAATGACTGATGGCTTAATGCTCTGAATGTAAGTTTCTCTGGATAACAGTGTTCGTTAAATATACATAAGTACCTTAAAGAGCTTGTCCTTCAGGTCCATCTGAACGGTCATCAGCAGAGAGACAAAGGCTCCAGAGATCCAAGCAAACAACTGGCTCTCCTCCTCCACATTAGGCTGGGAGGATATTGACACAATTCCACACTGTAAGGTACTGCAGGCTACCTAACCTGACAGCATCCAACAACTGTCAGAACATATTCTAAAATAAATGTAGGCACAGAGCCATACATTTCATCATTTACTCAACTCTATCAGGAACTATTACGTACAATATTTTGATATTTCAATAGTTCTATTGCGCATACACTTTCTATTGTGCATACGCTTTCTATTGTGCATACGCTTTCTATTGTGCATACGCGTGTAAGACTGCCTCTGCTTAATACTGAGTATATCATAACTGAGGTTGTGAAATCTGGCAGAAACCTTCAGATAAGATCATTTTCACTGCACGCATTTCCTCTAAATCACATTCATCTATAAATACTATATTACCAGTGATGTACTGTACAGGCTGGAGTAAAAGACTAGTCTCCCCCATCATCTGCCTCATATTAATATATGTATCAAAGTTACATGTCTTGGTTGCATTGATACAGCGCATCACAAAGGTTGGAGTGAAGTCACCTTAAATCTGTGGAGGAAGAACCACCAGAATGTGTCTTTGAGAACAGCCAAGGACAGATCACACAAAGAACGGCCTCCAGATCTTCAGGAAGCCTGGCTGCAGTAAAGAATCATACACACACAGCAGGATTAATGATGATTAGCCTAACCCCAATGAGATGGAATTGTCCTGTTATGTACACAGCAATTAAATGGTAATTACATAATTGCTCAATAATTATTCTTTAGTATTTTGATAACTCAGTGAAACAGCCACCATGACCTTACTGTTGGTAGATAGTTACCAATTGTGTCGGTAAATACCAGCTGACACAGAAGTGTTAAATAAAGCATTACAGATAACTAGCTAATCTCTAATCAACTTTTCAATGAATACCAATCCACCCTGCCGTTAAAGACTGCCACACAGCAGCAGAGCTACAGTACATATGTGAGAGATTAATCATGTGTGTTTGGAATGCAGTCGAATCCGATCGCATGCACCGAGAGCGGGAGAGGGCCACATTCAATACACATGTGCTTGACGTGCATGCGAAGTTTGCATGCGATCCCTTTCTCTTATTCCTAAAAGCTGTGACAGCTCAGGTATCTGTGAGACCTGACATACCATAACAAGTCTGCTCTCCATCACCCGGACCGGCCACATCTGGCTTTCAGTGCGATGGATGGATATTAGTGTTTGTGGTTATAAATAAGACCTAACCCAGCGCTGGTTTACTCTGCCTTTCATTTGTCTCTCCGTTTCTGTATAGTGCACTACTTTTGACCAGAGCCCTATGGGAAACTACGGGCCCTGGTTAAAAGTAGTGCACTATATAGGGAATAGGGTACTATTTAGGATGTAGCCTGGGACTGTTAATACTACAGGACTTTAATAGGAGCCTGGCTGCTTCTTAGATTAACGTGATTGGTTGCAGAGCTGCCACAGTATTCCCCTGTGATGAGGGAGAGCAGAACTCTGGTCTGGTACACACACACACACACACACAGAGTAGATATAAGATTGCAGGTACGTACATTAAAGCCTTGGGCCTCTGAGACGCTGTAAGGCATCAGGATGTCCTGGGATGTCAGTGTCCTCGACTGCATCAAACCCTGGGTAGTCATAGTCCTGGAGAAACACAACTCAATAGTTTAACTAAGTAAACACCAGAGAGATACAGTATCTCACAGAAGTGAGTACACCCCTCATATTTTTGTAAATATTTGAGTATATCTTTTCATGTGACAACACTGAAGAAATGACACTTTGCTGCAATGTAAAGTAGTGAGTGTACAGCTTGTATAACAGTGTAAATTTGCTGTCCCCTCAAAATAACACAACATAGACATTAATGTCTAAACCGCTGGCAACAAAAGTGAGTACACCCCTGGCAGCAGTATCTAATAAATAACCATTGTTTATAAGGCTTTTCTTACCAGTCCCTGATTCCGAACAAACTTTTCAAACGTGCTCAGGATTTCTTCATCGTCCTCTGGGTCTTGTTGTTTAGCCCTGTTTTGTCTCTGACCCTCCAAAGATGCTCAGCCCTGGCTGTCAAAATATTACGCATGTGTTCCGTTGCTAGGTAACAGCTGTCATTAACATTCGCGCCGCTAACTTCTTCCGGTTGATACTTCCGGCGTAGAACGAGTCCATGCTTGCTCCGCTTCAGAGTACATCGACAATTGCTCTAAATCAATTGGATCAGGTCTCATTTTAAACAGGTAACGTTAAGGAATTGTGAAATGGGATTTATGTCTTCCACGGTTAGATAAAAACATTCCTTTTATCGCTATATGAACGTGTTTATAGCCTCAAGCTAATTTAGCTAGCTATCATCATCTGCAACAAGATTCTAGCTAACTAAGTTAGCACAATGGGTTAGGTATAAAACTCTTTGCTTGCACACTGCAGTGCTGACATTACCGTTCTCCTAGCAACAGGATATTATGCCCGGCATTCCCCCTGCAAAGACATGCTAAACTTTGGTAATATATATTAAAAAAATGGCATTCTGGTGCAGTACAACCAAATACTTTTATAAGTAAACCAAGATAGACCACAGCCTTGTCGTTTCCAAATCGCAACAAATTAGTCATAGTGGGCAGAGCCAAGCGCGAGATTATATTAGCCCGTTCTAGCAATAATATGCATATTTCCGTTAGGGACTCCTACTCTGAAGTGTGCAATAACTCAATTCACCTTTGCGCTCCTTTTAAACAACGCATTTTTTTACAACTTTGGTAAAGGTTAAAGTCTACAAAACGCAGTCCCCTCTGTTCATAACATATTCTAGTTTTGGTAACAGACAACTGTCCTGAGATCAAATATTTCATCAATGAGAAAATTTGCACAATATCGGCCAAAATCCATCTTCTCCCACTGGGCTTCCTCTTACTACCATACTTGGTAGTGCTGGAAACGCCAAGCGGAGGTTTCACATTTATACATCCGGTGAAATATCTGTCTCATTGTTCTGTGGTACAACTTTTTTTTCACAGCATTGCAACGACCTCTGAATAACTGTATGGATAATTTGATAATTTAAATATTGTATTATTTATACCAGCATGTATTTTGAAAGTTTAAACAGATACTGGTATGTTGAGCTATTGTGTAGGCTATATTTAAAGAAATACACTTTTAATAAAATACAAATAATGTTATTGAAATTATTCAATAGATTCTGCAAAACTTAAATGGGTCTCTTGTGCTGGACAACGGGTTTAATACAGAGTACTGGTGACTCCTTACTTCAGCCACTCCTATCTCTGCAACGCAATACACTGTATGTGGGATTAAAAAAAATATATATATATTTCACCTTTATTTAACCAGGTAGGCTAGTTGAGAACAAGTTCTCATTTACAACTGCGACCTGGCCAAGATAAAGCAAAGCAGTGTGACACAGACAACAACACAGAGTTACACATGGAGTAAACAATAAACAAGTCAATGACACAGTAGGGAAAAAAAAGTCTATATACTGTGTGTGCAAAAGGCGTGAGGAGGTAAGGCAATAAATAGGCCATAGGAGCGAATAATTACAATTTAGCAGATTAACACTGGAGTGATAAATGAGCAGATGATGATGTGCAAGTAGAAATACTGGTGTGCAGAAAAGTAAAATAAAAACAGCATGGGGATGAGGTAGGTAGATTGGGTCGGCAATTTACAGATGGACTATGTACAGCTGCAGCGATCGGTTAGCAGCTCAGGTAGCTGATGTTTAAAGTTGTTGCTCAAGCCAAGACAGACAGATAGAAAGGGAGGCAGACAGACAGACAGGCTGAGTTGAGAGATGAATGTGAAAGAATCCGAATTTATCAGTATATTTTCTACTGTTTTTATTTGTCGGCTTTATGTATTTTAACTTAGTTGATAATGGAAGTTCTAGGCCAACGGCTGCATTGGCCATCTCTGAGCTCCATGCGATCATTTAAGCTATTTAACCGCCAATGATCAGTGTATAAATGTGTCCATATGTCAGAGACTGGTGCTGATTAACATTAAGAATGTTTTCATTAACCACGAGACAATGATTGAGAAACAAAAATGTTATTGTTGAAATTAAACTATTCCATGAAAATGTGCATATGAAAATCATAACTGGCACGCAGATCGGTAGAAGAAATGATATGCTCCCCAAACTTGAAACTCGTGTGACGCCTGTGAAGTCTTTATAAAAGAATTGCCTTCATGTTTCTATGGTTGGGTTTTCAAGCAATGTAAGACAATGTGGTCAAACATTCGGGTTTCAAACAATTAAGTATGTTTTAAAAATGCATACTGCCTCCAGCTCACATTGTAAAGTGGTGGGTGATGCACTGATGGCCTGTCTACCATTGTTTTTTCTCCTGGTCAATTTGGCCGGCAACAATTTTATCTGCATAAAAAAAAGATTGGCCAAAAGCAATTAGCAGCTAATGGAAACCCTGATAGAGGCCCTACTGAAGCAGCTAATGGAAACCCTGGTAGAGGCCCTACTGAAGCAGCTAATGGAAACCCTGGTAGAGGCCCTACTGAAGCAGCTAATGGAAACCCTGGTAGAGGCCCTACTGAAGCAGCTAATGGAAACCCTGGTAGAGGCCCTACTGAAGCAGCTAATGGAAACCCTGGTAGAGGCCCTACTGAAGCAACTAATGGAAACCCTGGTAGAGGCCCTACTGAAGCAGCTAATGGAAACCCTGGTAGAGGCCCTACTGAAGCAGCTAATGGAAACCCTGGTAGAGGCCCTACTGAAGCAGCTAATGGAAACCCTGGTAGAGGCCCTACTGAAGCAGCTAATGGAAACCCTGGTAGAGGCCCTACTGAAGCAGCTAATGGAAACCCTGGTAGAGGCCCTACTGAAGCAGCTAATGGAAACCCTGGTAGAGGCCCTACTGACGCAGCTAATGGAAACCCTGGTAGAGGCCCTACTGAAGCAGCTAATGGAAACCCTGGTAGAGGCCCTACTGAAGCAGCTAATGGAAACCCTGGTAGAGGCCCTACTGAAGCAGCTAATGGAAACCCTGGTAGAGGCCCTACTGAAGCAACTAATGGAAACCCTGGTAGAGGCCCTACTGAAGCAACTAATGGAAACCCTGGTAGAGGCCCTACTGAGTATTTCCCAGCCCACGTTAGTGGAGACAACTTTTTCTACCTTTCTCTCTACAAGCCAATATGTATCCCATGTACTGTCTATTACAGTATATTGCATTGGGCGTTAGAGGGGGCGGAGAACGAAGTGCTGCTGGGTATGTATTACACATTCCCACTCCAAAACGAACCATATTTGGTTAGTAGAGAACCGACTGAGTATTTCCCACCCCACTTTAGCTGAGATGGGTAGAAAAGTTCTCTCAATAGACCAATATTCTCAACATACCTGTGTCAACATTGTATTTTTTCATTATTGGTATTAATGTATTTAAAACCATATTTTTTTTTTTGTTGAAATTACTCCTTGCATTTTCTTGTGACAATAGAAGGGACCATTGATTTAAAATTCTATATCTTTTGAATGAGTTATCCACATTGCAATGTTTTGAAATGCAGGCTTTTGACTTATTTGTTGTGACTTGCTTAGTAGCGAGCCAACTACCTAGCTAACTGGTATAACTACGTCCCAGGCTGTGCACCTGATGTTTTGTTTGTTGTCAGCCACCTCCAGTCAGTCAGCAGGATGTCCAGTTCGGACGTGCTAGCCAGTCCCGGCGGCGTGGACGTGTCCTCCTCTCCCAAATCACCACTGGCTAAAACCCAACATCCTGACAAGGACAAACCAGTAACCAAACAGAACCCTGCCTCCCCTCCCCTCCATGGTCTGAAGCTGGCTCCCCACAGGGAGCTGGAGCAGGCGCAGCAGAGAGGCAGGCTGAAGTGTTCTAGCTGCGGAGGCTCCCGGATGTTCTTCTGCTACACCTGCTGCTCTTTAGTGGGCGTCAGCCAGCAGGAAATCCCCTCCGTCAAGGTCAGGGAAAGATTTGGAGCGCTGTTCTCCTTATTGGCCCTATTAAACATAACACACACAGGCTTGTAGTGGCCAGTCTGATTGGTTTTATTAAAGCACACAGGCTTGTAGTGGCCAGTCTGATTGGTTTTAATAAAGCACACAGGCTTGTAGTGGCCAGTCTGATTGGTTTTATTAAAGCACACAGGCTTGTAGTGGCCAGTCTGATTGGTTTTATTAAAGCACACAGGCTTGTAGTGGCCAGTCTGATTGGTTTTATTAAAGCACACAGGCTTGTAGTGGCCAGTCTGATTGGTTTATTAAAGCACACAGGCTTGTAGTGGCCAGTCTGATTGGTTTTATTAAAGCACACAGGCTTGTAGTGGCCAGTCTGATTGGTTTTATTAAAGCACACAGGCTTGTAGTGGCCAGTCTGATTGGTTTTAATAAAGCACACAGGCTTGTAGTGGCCAGTCTGATTGGTTTTATTAAAGCACACAGGCTTGTAGTGGCCAGTCTGATTGGTTTTATTAAAGCACACAGGCTTGTAGTGGCCAGTCTGATTGGTTTTATTAAAGCACACAGGCTTGTAGTGGCCAGTCTGATTGGTTTTATTAAAGCACACAGGCTTGTAGTGGCCAGTCTGATTGGTTTTAATAAAGCACACAGGCTTGTAGTGGCCAGTCTGATTGGTTTTATTAAAGCACACAGGCTTGTAGTGGCCAGTCTGATTGGTTTTATTAAAGCACACAGGCTTGTAGTGGCCAGTCTGATTGGTTTTAATAAAGCACACAGGCTTGTAGTGGCCAGTCTGATTGGTTTTATTAAAGCACACAGGCTTGTAGTGGCCAGTCTGATTGGTTTTATTAAAGCACACAGGCTTGTAGTGGCCAGTCTGATTGGTTTTATTAAAGCACACAGGCTTGTAGTGGCCAGTCTGATTGGTTTTATTAAAGCACACAGGCTTGTAGTGGCCAGTCTGATTGGTTTTATTAAAGCACACAGGCTTGTAGTGGCCAGTCTGATTGGTTTTAATAAAGCACACAGGCTTGTAGTGGCCAGTCTGATTGGTTTATTAAAGCACACAGGCTTGTAGTGGCCAGTCTGATTGGTTTTATTAAAGCACACAGGCTTGTAGTGGCCAGTCTGATTGGTTTTATTAAAGCACACAGGCTTGTAGTGGCCAGTCTGATTGGTTTTATTAAAGCACACAGGCTTGTAGTGGCCAGTCTGATTGGTTTTATTAAAGCACACAGGCCTGTAGTGGCCAGTCTGATTGGTTTTATTAAAGCACACAGGCTTGTAGTGGCCAGTCTGATTGGTTTTATTAAAGCACACAGGCTTGTAGTGGCCAGTCTGATTGGTTTTATTAAAGCACACAGGCTTGTAGTGGCCAGTCTGATTGGTTTTATTAAAGCACACAGGCTTGTAGTGGCCAGTCTGATTGGTTTTATTAAAGCACTAGCCTGCAGACATGGGGTGTCAGAGATAGTAGTACAACTTACGGTGCCACACACACTAGATTGATGTGTACTTCGGTTCTGGTGCAGATGCAGGCTTTTGTTACAGACCATCATGAAAGAACACACCTGATTCAACTAATGATCAAGCTTATGGTGTAGGTATAGATACACGTTTGAGACAATTCACAGTACATGTGGTGACTGTTTGTATTGGTAATACCTGACCTGTAATTGATGAACATGGTTGGTCACACTGTAAACTTCCTCTAACTTGTGTTTGCAGCTCCCTATAAAGATTGACATCATCAAGCATCCCAGTGAGGTTGATGGGAAGAGCACAGCCATACACGCCAAGATCCTCGCCCCTGATGATGTCACCATCTACACCTACCCCTGCATACCTGAGTATGAAGATGACACAGACAAAGTTAGTCAGCTTTTCCTCATATGAACAAATATTCAGAGAACAATGTGAGCCTGATTAACTAACAAACAGTTTGTCTACCACATCATATACATAAAAATGTGTCATTCTAACGTAACCTGATTAGATAATATTAATACCATTTGTATTATGTTGACTTGAAATGACTTTGACAAGTATTTGGTGTGTGTGCGTGCATGTTTAGGTAGTGCTGGTGTTCCCTGGTCCTGGATCAGTTTCAGTGGAGGAGATGGCATGGAGATTACAGAACCTGGCTGACATGAAGTCAGCTGCCTCCCCAGATGAGGAACCGTCCCCAAAGAGGCCCAGAGCCGAGGAGCCGCCAGGGGCCACACAGCAGGCTGAGGGACAGACATCAGGAGCCACACACACAGAAGAGAGGGGAGGGGAAGCAGGGATAGAGGGCCAGACTGAGACACCAGGGGCCTGTCCCCTCCAGAGAGTGGTGTTTATCGACAGCACATGGAACCAGACCACCAGAATCATCACAGATGAGAGACTACAGGGTAATTATGATAGATAGAGCATTGATGATGAGACTACAGGGTAATTATGATAGATAGAGCATTGATGATGAGAGACTACAGGGTAATTATGATAGATAGAGCATTGATGATAAGAGACTACAGGGTAATTATGATAGATAGAGCATTGATGATGAGAGACTACAGGGTAATTATGATAGATAGAGCATTGATGATGAGAGACTACAGGGTAATTATGATAGATAGAGCATTGATGATGAGAGACTACAGGGTAATTATGATAGATAGAGCATTGATGATAAGAGACTACAGGGTAATTATGATAGATAGAGCATTGATGATGAGAGACTACAGGGTAATTATGATAGATAGAGCATTGATGATGAGAGACTACAGGGTAATTATGATAGATAGAACATTGATGATGAGAGACTACAGGGTAATTATGATAGATAGAGCATTGATGATGAGAGACTACAGGGTAATTATGATAGATAGAGCATTGATGATAAGAGACTACAGGGTAATTATGATAGATAGAGCATTGATGATGAGAGACTACAGGGTAATTATGATAGATAGAGCATTGATGATGAGAGACTACAGGGTAATTATGATAGAGCATTGATGATGAGAGACTACAGGGTAATTATGATAGAGCATTGATGATGAGAGACTACAGGGTAATTATGATAGAGCATTGATGATGAGACTACAGGGTAATTATGATAGATAGAGCATTGATGATGAGAGACTACAGGGTAATTATGATAGATAGAGCATTGATGATGAGACTACAGGGTAATTATGATAGATAGAGCATTGATGATGAGAGAATACAGGGTAATTATGATAGATAGAGCATTGATGATGAGACTACAGGGTAATTATGATAGATAGAGCATTGATGAGAGACTACAGGGTAATTATGATAGATAGAGCATTGATGATAAGAGACTACAGGGTAATTATGATAGATAGAGCATTGATGTTGAGAGACTACAGGGTAATTATGATAGATAGAGCATTGATGATAAGAGACTACAGGGTAATTATGATAGATAGAGCATTGATGATGAGAGACTACAGGGTAATTATGATAGATAGAGCATTGATGATGAGAGACTACAGGGTAATTATGATAGATAGAGCATTGATGATGAGAGACTACAGGGTAATTATGATAGAGCATTGATGATGAGAGACTACAGGGTAATTATGATAGAGCATTGATGATGAGAGACTACAGGGTAATTATGATAGATAGAGCATTGATGATGAGAGACTACAGGGTAATTATGATAGAGCATTGATGATGAGAGACTACAGGGTAATTATGATAGATAGAGCATTGATGATGAGAGACTACAGGGTAATTATGATAGAGCATTGATGATGAGAGACTACAGGGTAATTATGATAGATAGAGCATTGATGATGAGAGACTACAGGGTAATTATGATAGATAGAGCATTGATGATGAGAGACTACAGGGTAATTATGATAGAGCATTGATGATGATGATGAGACTACAGGGTAATTATGATAGAGCATTGATGATGAGAGACTACAGGGTAATTATGATAGAGCATTGATGATGATGATGAGACTACAGGGTAATTATGATAGAGCATTGATGATGAGAGACTACAGGGTAATTATGATAGAGCATTGATGATGAGAGACTACAGGGTAATTATGATAGATAGAGCATTGATGATGATGATGATGAGACTACAGGGTAATTATGATAGATAGAGCATTGATGATGAGACTACAGGGTAATTATGATAGATAGAGCATTGATGATGAGAGACTACAGGGTAATTATGATAGATAGAGCATTGATGATGAGAGACTACAGGGTAATTATGATAGATAGAGCATTGATGATGAGACTACAGGGTAATTATGATAGATAGAGCATTGATGATGAGAGACTACAGGGTAATTATGATAGATAGAGCATTGATGATGAGAGACTACAGGGTAATTATGATAGATAGAGCATTGATGATGAGAGACTACAGGGTAATTATGATAGATAGAGCATTGATGATGAGAGAATACAGGGTAATTATGATAGATAGAGCATTGATGATGAGAGACTACAGGGTAATTATGATAGATAGAGCATTGATGATGAGAGACTACAGGGTAATTATGATAGATAGAGCATTGATGATGAGAGACTACAGGGTAATTATGATAGATAGAGCATTGATGATGAGAGACTACAGGGTAATTATGATAGATAGAGCATTGATGATGAGAGACTACAGGGTAATTATGATAGAGAATTGATGATGATGATGAGACTACAGGGTAATTATGATAGAGCATTGATGATGAGAGACTACAGGGTAATTATGATAGATAGAGCATTGATGATGAGACTACAGGGTAATTATGATAGATAGAGCATTGATGATGAGAGACTACAGGGTAATTATGATAGATAGAGCATTGATGATGAGAGACTACAGGGTAATTATGATAGAGAATTGATGATGATGATGAGACTACAGGGTAATTATGATAGAGCATTGATGATGAGAGACTACAGGGTAATTATGATAGATAGAGCATTGATGATGAGACTACAGGGTAATTATGATAGATAGAGCATTGATGAGAGACTACAGGGTAATTATGATAGATAGAGCATTGATGATGAGAGACTACAGGGTAATTATGATAGATAGAGCATTGATGATGAGAGACTACAGGGTAATTATGATAGATAGAGCATTGATGATGAGAGACTACAGGGTAATTATGATAGATAGAGCATTGATGATGAGAGACTACAGGGTAATTATGATAGAGAATTGATGATGATGATGAGACTACAGGGTAATTATGATAGAGCATTGATGATGAGAGACTACAGGGTAATTATGATAGATAGAGCATTGATGATGAGACTACAGGGTAATTATGATAGATAGAGCATTGATGATGAGAGACTACAGGGTAATTATGATAGATAGAGCATTGATGATGAGAGACTACAGGGTAATTATGATAGAGAATTGATGATGATGATGAGACTACAGGGTAATTATGATAGAGCATTGATGATGAGAGACTACAGGGTAATTATGATAGATAGAGCATTGATGATGAGACTACAGGGTAATTATGATAGATAGAGCATTGATGAGAGACTACAGGGTAATTATGATAGATAGAGCATTGATGATGAGAGACTACAGGGTAATTATGATAGATAGAGCATTGATGATGAGAGACTACAGGGTAATTATGATAGAGAATTGATGATGATGATGAGACTACAGGGTAATTATGATAGAGCATTGATGATGAGAGACTACAGGGTAATTATGATAGAGAATTGATGATGATGATGAGACTACAGGGTAATTATGATAGAGCATTGATGATGAGAGACTACAGGGTAATTATGATAGATAGAGCATTGATGATGAGACTACAGGGTAATTATGATAGATAGAGCATTGATGTAGCTTAAAGTGCTGTACATTACATGGGGGAACTACTTTGTTATTACCTAGTTAATAGCCTACAACTAGAGCCCAGAGTTTTTCCTGGTCGGGTCACAACGTGAATAGGAAAAACTCCTGGCCCTGATAATGACGGACTGATGGACTGTTCTTTTCTCTGTCCCTGCAGCGTTGCTCCGTGTGGAGCTGAAGACCAGGAAAACGTGTTTCTGGCGCCATCAGAAAGGTTCTCCAGACACCTACCTGGCAACCATAGAGGCTGTCTACTACTTCCTCAAGGACTACCAGGAGCTGTGTCTGAGACAGGAGTACACAGGACAGTACGATAACCTGATGTACTTCTACTGTTACCTACACACACTGATCAACAAGGCTAAGACAACCGCTGGGAGACGCTGAGGCTGCAGGGAGGAGAGAGAGGCCAAAACTACCGCTGGGAGACGGTGAGGCTGCAGGGAGGAGAGAGAGGCCAAAACTACCGCTGGGAGACGCTGAGGCTGCAGGGAGGAGAGAGAGGCCAAAACTACCGCTGGGAGATGCTGAGAGACACACAATCACCACCAAGGCCTCCAAAAATAGCTGACAAACTGTCTTACTAACCAGTTTTCCATCCAGCCTTTTCATGCGAGTAAAGTACGTCACTCACCTGCCAGTCAGGTAACCTTGTCATCTTAGTTTTGCTCTTGCACTTTGAGTTTTTTGATTTTGGAATTTGGCAAAAGATTTGGCGCGCTCCACATAGAGATATAATATAAATGTTGTAACTTTCCAAATGTCGACAAAACAAAATACGCTATACAAGGCAGTGGCGACCCATCACTCGGGGCAGGTGGCTTGCCGGTCTCCCCCCTTATGCCGTAGTTTGTACATCTCAATTGTCAGTAGAAACCATATTTGTTTAAGCAAGCCAGCCATATCAGCTATGTTTTTTTAAAAGGCAGTAAATGAAGCTGAAAGAAGTGTTTCCCTGCCAGACAAGGCTCCGCTGATAGCCAGGTGTAGCTTGTTATGGGACTGCTGTTGGGACAGCTTTATGTAGGTCCTAACAGGTTGTGGGCACCGCTTGTCACCGTTATAGTGCAATTAATGTATTGTTTAGTGTTGTGTAGTGACTTTGCAGGCATGCATCCCACTTTTTTCTCACCAAGATTTACATGCTAAAATCGCTACTGAGACGGGGTAGGATCTTTTTGTGTCTAAAATGTCTAATGCAAGAAATGGCGGTGGAAACACTTTTCTACACTAATATTGAGATAGACATCATATATCGAAGTAAATTTAAGTCACACGATGACATTTTGTGTGGTCCTCCCACTACTATTTAGGCTACAGATGAAATATGTTAACTTTACAGGGTGGTGAAGGTACAAGGTGATGAGCTTGATGTGCCTTTCCAATAAATATCCAGGGTCTTATTCTGGTGACATGATGATCGATGCTTTGTTGCCGTTTTGACAAATAAAGAATCTCGCTCTTTGTCCATAGTAATCTCATGTCGGCTGAAGCTACACTGTATCTGCCAGTGCAAGCTGTTGGTTGGAACTCACCTGCCAACACCAGAGTGGAACCATGTGCTATATAACGCAACAAAACCATCAGTAGAGTTAAAAATGTGATGGACCCCATTTATTTTTTAAAGTTACTTCTATGTACAATACATCAGCCTTTTATCCACAACAAGTCAATTTGATAAACATCTCTGGTGGGAAAATGCAGATTGTTTTTATGCAGATTTTAGAATATTCTAATAAAACCCAGCTACTGTCTAAAACTGAGATTTATGTGGAGGGCAAAGTACAGCTCTAATTTGATCCAAACTTAAGAGATTGAAACTCTTGGTGCTGTCTTTCAGTGATTCAGGTTCACCCATCAGATGTGATGCTCTAAGGAATGGTTGTTACTGTGCAACATATGTTGCATTATGAACAGTATATCACATGTTCTGTATTCACATGTAAATGCAGTACATTTTCTACAGAAGTGTAAAGATTTTGATAAAGGCTGGGGTTGAATTCATTACGCTGGACATCTGTCAATGCGGTTTGTTCTTAATGTGTATGTATGGTGAACGCTGTAAAATGTAGGTTCCATTAGCTTTAACAGGCTAGGTCAACATGCTGCAGGGTTTTGAGCTGCTGGTATTTACTGGTTGAGAGCCAGTCTACCGTTAGCTACCGTTAGCATGTGGCTTCATCTCCAGGTGGTGCTGCTCAGTGCTTTTCAATGGCAGTGTGTGAAATTATACCTGACAAGCTCTTAGATACAATTGAATAGGAAACTCTAGCCGACAGATCACATTTAAAACAGATTTTTATTTACAAATCAGGGCAGGCAGTGCATGCAGCATGGGTTAATTTAAATAATTACATTTCTCCAATTTAAAAGAAGTAATCTGTCGCTTCCACACCTTTGGTTCAACATCATCACTGCCCAACATCCAATCATATGTACTGAGGACCTCGAAATCATCATCAAGCCACTAAGTGTAAAAATATTCTACGTTGTTTACTAATCTTAACAGAACCATACACCTGCATCTCGATTAAAGACAAACAAATACATCCGTAAAGCCAATAGGGAGTGTGTGTGTACTGTCCATCTGTGTTCTAGTAGTAGGCCTCTCTGATCTTGGCCTGTAGTGTGTCACAGGTCTTCTTGGCATCTCCCAGCAGCATGGATGTGTTGGGCTTGTAGAAGATGGGATTGTCTACTGCAGCATAGCCCACACCCATGGTCCTCTTCATCACAATCACCTACAGTACAGGGAGGGGAACAGGGGTGAGACATGGCTCACATCACCTTTATATTCCTGTTCCCATCCCCACGTCCACCCTCTGTTTCCAACTGTCTAAATCAGGGGTATGGAAGTACTATTTGAGAAGGTCCAGTCAAACATTTCCTAGGTGGCAAAGGTCCAGATGGATAATGTCATTTATCAGCATAGTAACAAAGCCCCACCTCACAACCCATGTGACCTCAAACTGTTCACACCCATCTTGTTGGCGGAGAGAAAACTGTGCAGCTAATTTCCTGCAATTCTAGAACATTTTGTCATGTCTTATGTGTGTTCATATGATACCAGGGGTCGAGGCATGACTAACCCTCATTTATCATTTTAGTTCAGGACCCACAGCCCGTCTGCGTATGACTGGTCTAAATAAATAGTGGCAGAAATATGTTTAAAATAACTAGTCAGATCTCATCACAATCCCCTACAGAGGAACAGAAGACAGCCCACTTCACAGCCCACTTCACAATCTCATTTTATGCTCTACCTGTGAGAGCCCTTGTCACCCAAAGAGTAGGAGGACTCAGCCCTCAACACCAGAGAGCAGAACAAGACAATATTTTGCATCCTTCCTTCCTTTTGTAAACCAGTGAGAGGGCCCTGTACTAATACTCTTATCCTACCTTCTTCATTCCCTACCTGTTTGGACTTCCAGACCTCCAGGACTGGCATGCCAGCAATGATGGAGTTGGGGTCCTCCTGGGCTGCTGAGTTCACTGTGTCGTTAGCACCCACCACCAGCGTCAGGTCAGTCTCTGTGGGACACACACATTCAGTAAAACCAGTAGAGACCCTGGCCAAACTATGGATGGAACCAGCCAGGCAGCGTTACAAACACAACCAAGTGTGAGGGATGCCTGCTGGTCGTTATGATCAATCTATACTGAACAAAAATATAAAACACAACATGCAACAATCAAAGATTTTACTGAGTTACAGTTCATAGAAGGAAATCAGTCAATTTAAATAAATTAGGCCCTAATCTATGGACTTCACATGAATGGGCAGGGGCACAGCCATGGGTGGGCTTGGGAGGGCATAGGCCCACCCACTTGGGGGCCAAGCCCAGCCAATCAGAATAAGTTCTTCCCCAAAAGGGCTTTATTGCAGACATAAATACTCCTCAGACAATCTGGCAGGTGAAGACACCGGATGTGGAGGTCCTGGGCTGGCGTGGCTACACGAGGTCTGCGGTTGTAAGGCTGGTTGGATGTACTGCCAAATTATCTAAAACGACGTTGAAGGCGGCTTATGGTAAAGATATAAACATTAAATTCTCTGGCAATAGCTCTGGTGGACAGTCCTGCGGTCAGCATGCCAATTGTCAGGTGGACGGATTATCTTGGCAAAGGATAAAATGCTCACTAACAGGGATGTAAAGACATTGGTGCACAACATTTGAGGCAAAGCTTTTTGTGCGTATGGAACATTTCGGGGATCTTTTATTTCAGCTCATGAAAAATGGGACCAACAATTTATATGTTGCGTTATATTTTTGTTCAATAAATTGATAAGTGTGAGTGTGTGTTCTGACCTTTGAAGTCCTCATTGATCTCATCCATCTCCAGAACCACGTCGTATGGAACACCTGCCTCAGCCAGGAGCACGTTCAGCTGGCCTGGCATACGACCTGCCACAGGGTGGATACCAAACCTAGAAACACACGTGCACACACACACAGAAAAACACACAATAATATTGTTTTTATGCAATTCCTCAGTCAGTCAGGGCTTCACAGCTTTGCTCTGAATTTGGAGAATAAAGAAGTTTTCCACTCTAAAGCTTTTAAACCCAGATGTGTTTTGTCTTCCTTGAACTTAAGAGGTGACCTGCCAGTGTTCCTGACCAGGAAACTCAAGACGGTCAGTGGGGTTGTAAAACTAACTGGAAAGAATGTTTATTTTAGAACTCAGACTAATACAGGAAGATATTGTTATATCACTGTGACAGGAGGACTGATGGTCCCCAACTAATTTAAACAGAGTGAAGAGAGAGGGATGATTGAGGAGAGAGAGAGGATTGTATTATTGTGAAGACTTACCTGACAGACTTGCCCTGCTCTACCAGCATCTTCACCATGTCAGCGATGGGGTACTGGGCCTTAGCCGCACACAGACCCCAACCTACACACACACACACACACACACACACACACACACACACACAGGTTATAAGCAGACCCCAACCTACACAATCACAGTGTCACTGTAGGTCAAGTTAAAATGTTACTGTTAAAAGGTATGACTCGGCGATGCATGAAGTAAACAGCAGTGGTGTAAAGTACTTAAGTAAAAATACTCAAAAAAGCACTACTTAAGTAGTTTGTGGGATCTGTACTTTACCATTTATATTTTTGCCAACTTAGTTCACTACATTCCTAAAGCAAATATGTACTTTTTACTCCATACAGTTTCCCTGACACCCAAAAGTACTTGTTACATTTTGACAGGAAAATGGTCCAATTCGCACACTGATCAAAACAACTTCATTCCCTACCTGGTCATCTCTACTGCCTCTGATCTGGCTGACACAAATGCTTTGTTTGTAAATGATGTCTGAGTGTGCCCCTGGCTATCCATCAATACAAATAAATGGTGCCGTCTGCTTTGCTTAATATAAGGATATAGAAATGGTTTATACTTTTACTTGACACTTAAGTAGATTTAAAACCAAATACTTTTAGGCTTTTAATCAAGTAGTATTTTACTGAGTTATTTTCTATTAAGGTATCTTTACTTTTACTCAAGTATGACAATTGAGTACTTTTTCCACCACTGGTAAACAGAATATTGGGCCGATTTCCACAACAACTAAGAGTGTTGAAGCGCGAGGTTGAACCTCTGCTGTTTGGTCCCGAAGCTACCATGTAGCAGCGAGGAGCGCACCCGCACACATATACCCTGTACGACTGAGAGCAAGGTCTTGCATCATGCTCATCTTAATATCTGAGGTGCTGCTCGTGGCCACGTCATAACTCTACATTGAATGTGTTTGATGGTTCAGGTTGATGTGACCTTCTCCAAGACATGGCAGAGAAATATCATGTCAACCAGATAAACGATAGAGGTAACTTAACGACCAGATAGAGGTAACTTAATGACCAGATAGAGGTAACTTAATGACCAGATAGAGGTAACTTAATGACCAGATAAACGATAGAGGTAACTTAATGACCAGATAAACGATAGAGGTAACTTAATGACCAGATAGAGGTAACTTAATGACCAGATAGAGGTAACTTAATGACCAGATAAACGATAGAGGTAACTTAATGACCAGATAGAGGTAACTTAATGACCAGATAGAGGTAACTTAATGACCAGATAAACGATAGAGGTAACTTAATGACCAGATAGAGGTAACTTAATGACCAGATAAACGATAGAGGTAACTTAATGACCAGATAGAGGTAACTTAATGACCAGATAGAGGTAACTTAATGACCAGATAAACGATAGAGGTAACTTAATGACCAGATAGAGGTAACTTAATGACCAGATAAACGATAGAGGTAACTTAATGACCAGATAGAGGTAACTTAATGACCAGATAGAGGTAACTTAATGACCAGATAAACGATAGAGGTAACTTAATGACCAGATAAACGATAGAGGTAACTTAATGACCAGATAGAGGTAACTTAATGACCAGATAAACGATAGAGGTAACTTAATGACCAGATAAACGATAGAGGTAACTTAATGACCAGATAAACGATAGAGGTAACTTAATGACCAGATAGAGGTAACTTAATGACCAGATAGAGGTAACTTAATGACCAGATAAACGATAGAGGTAACTTAATGACCAGATAAACGATAGAGGTAACTTAATGACCAGATAAACGATAGAGGTAACTTAATGACCAGATAAACGATAGAGGTAACTTAATGACCAGATAGAGGTAACTTAATGACCAGATAAACGATAGAGGTAACTTAATGACCAGATAAACGATAGAGGTAACTTAATGACCAGATAAACGATAGAGGTAACTTAATGACCAGATAGAGGTAACTTAATGACCAGATAGAGGTAACTTAATGACCAGATAGAGGTAACTTAATGACCAGATAAACGATAGAGGTAACTTAATGACCAGATAAACGATAGAGGTAACTTAATGACCAGATAGAGGTAACTTAATGACCAGATAGAGGTAACTTAATGACCAGATAGAGGTAACTTAATGACCAGATAAACGATAGAGGTAACTTAATGACCAGATAAACGATAGAGGTAACTTAATGACCAGATAGAGGTAACTTAATGACCAGATAAACGATAGAGGTAACTTAATGACCAGATAAACGATAGAGGTAACTTAATGACCAGATAAACGATAGAGGTAACTTAACGACCAGATAGAGGTAACTTAATGACCAGATAGAGGTAACTTAATGACCAGATAGAGGTAACTTAATGACCAGATAGAGGTAACTTAATGACCAGATAAACGATAGAGGTAACTTAATGACCAGATAGAGGTAACTTAATGACCAGATAGAGGTAACTTAATGACCAGATAAACGATAGAGGTAACTTAATGACCAGATAGAGGTAACTTAACGACCAGATAAACGATAGAGGTAACTTAATGACCAGATAGAGGTAACTTAATGACCAGATAAACGATAGAGGTAACTTAATGACCAGATAGAGGTAACTTAATGACCAGATAAACGATAGAGGTAACTTAACGACCAGGTAAACGATAGAGGTAACTTAATGACCAGATAAACGATAGAGGTAACTTAATGACCAGATAGCGGTAACTTAATGACCAGATAGAGGTAACTTAATGACCAGATAAACGATAGAGGTAACTTAATGACCAGATAGAGGTAACTTAATGACCAGATAAACGATAGAGGTAACTTAATGACCAGATAAACGATAGAGGTAACTTAATGACCAGATAGAGGTAACTTAACGACCAGATAAACGATAGAGGTAACTTAATGACCAGATAGAGGTAACTTAATGACCAGATAAACGATAGAGGTAACTTAATGACCAGATAGAGGTAACTTAATGACCAGATAAACGATAGAGGTAACTTAATGACCAGATAGAGGTAACTTAATGACCAGATAAACGATAGAGGTAACTTAATGACCAGATAAACGATAGAGGTAACTTAATGACCAGATAAACGATAGAGGTAACTTAATGACCAGATAGAGGTAACTTAATGACCAGATAAACGATAGAGGTAACTTAATGACCAGATAAACGATAGAGGTAACTTAATGACCAGATAAACGATAGAGGTAACTTAATGACCAGATAAACGATAGAGGTAACTTAATGACCAGATAAACGATAGAGGTAACTTAATGACCAGATAGAGGTAACTTAATGACCAGATAAACGATAGAGGTAACTTAACAACCAGGTAAACGATAGAGGTAACTTAATGACCAGATAAACGATAGAGGTAACTTAATGACCAGATAGAGGTAACTTAATGACCAGATAGAGGTAACTTAATGACCAGATAAACGATAGAGGTAACTTAATGACCAGATAGAGGTAACTTAATGACCAGATAAACGATAGAGGTAACTTAATGACCAGATAAACGATAGAGGTAACTTAATGACCAGATAGAGGTAACTTAACGACCAGATAAACGATAGAGGTAACTTAATGACCAGATAGAGGTAACTTAATGACCAGATAAACGATAGAGGTAACTTAATGACCAGATAAACGATAGAGGTAACTTAATGACCAGATAGAGGTAACTTAATGACCAGATAAACGATAGAGGTAACTTAATGACCAGATAAACGATAGAGGTAACTTAATGACCAGATAGAGGTAACTTAATGACCAGATAGAGGTAACTTAATGACCAGATAGAGGTAACTTAATGACCAGATAAACGATAGAGGTAACTTAATGACCAGATAAACGATAGAGGTAACTTAATGACCAGATAGAGGTAACTTAATGACCAGATAGAGGTAACTTAATGACCAGATAAACGATAGAGGTAACTTAATGACCAGATAAACGATAGAGGTAACTTAATGACCAGATAAACGATAGAGGTAACTTAATGACCAGATAAACGATAGAGGTAACTTAATGCAGAGTTTATTCTTGGAAGAATAAAAACAGAAGTGAATAAAGTCTGTTTGAAACAATTTGTTCTCTTCTGTTCTCCTCTCCTGACCTCTTTCCCCTCCTCTCTCCCAATACCCTTCCTTTATCTCTCTCTCCCTTTTCACCTCCTCTTGCCCCATTTCGCACTCTATTCTCGCTTTCCCCTCCTCTCCACCCCTTCACTCTTCACCCTTTCTCTTCCATCTCTCCCTTCTGTCTTAAATCATAGAATTTCTACTGTCTGGGGGTGGTGCGTGCGAGGAAACCCCTTTCTCCTGCCTGTAAGTGTTATGGGGTTGTGTGTGTGTGTGTGTGTGTGTTATGGGGCGGGGGTGAAGAAGAGGGCATGCGTGCGAGAGGAACCCCCGCTCCCATGTGTCTGTCTAACGCCTGCCTGTGTAACTGTCCTGGGCTATCAGCGTACTGGATAGAGGTGAGAGGCCAGTGCTGTATGTTGATAACAACTAATCAACTTTGTTTGGAACAAATTCCCCTGACCTCTAACCCCTGGGCCACTGTAGTCTTCTATATTACCAGTTACCTCTGAGGTCTGACTGCCTCCTGCCTGTCTGTCTATCTGCCTGGCGAATAAGCTCGCTCCGCTTCACAGGGACATAGACAAACGGCACCCTCTACTGGACATTCCCTGTCTCTGTCTGTCAGGCTCCAATCCAGATGTTATGCCAGGGTTCATTACTAAATGATCTGGTAGCAGAGTTCAGTCTGGGAGGAGAGCAGAACACAGACAGAGACATATAGATACATGACTCTGCACACATCCCTCCTACAGTGATGAACACTGGTACACAGGTGTGTTACATAAGTCTACCTCTGAACCCTACCCAGAACTTGCGTGTTGTGCGTGATTGCATTTGTGCTTTTGTGTGTGTGTGTGTACCTGGGGTGATGATGATGCTGTTGGCCTCTTTAATGAGTTCGATGGACTGGTCCACATTGACCTCTGTGTGGGTGCCTGTGATCTCCATGGGTTTCCCCCCCGCCGTGGAGCTAGTACCGAACCCTCCCAGGATGACGTTGGGCAGGGAACGGTTCATTGCCTGGAAAGAGGGGTGTAACCAGGATTAAAAACAACATTTATATTATATCTCTATGGGGAGCGCGCCAAATCTTTTGATGAATTCCAAAACCAAAAAAATCTCAAAGTGCAAGAGCAAAACTAAGATGACAAGGTTACCTGACTGGCAGGTGAGTGTCTGAGTGAGAGAGGCTGAGAAAGTGTGTGTGAGTGAATGCGAGTGTTTAGCAGTACTCACCACACACATGATGTAGGAGAGGATAGCACCAGACGAGCCAATCAGCGCTCCTACAATGGTCATGAGGTTGTTGTCCAATAGGAATCCCTCGGCACACAGCGCCCAACCAGAGTAGGAATTGAGCACAGTGATGACCACGGGCATGTCAGCGCCCCCGATGGCCATCGTCAGGGTTACACCCTACAGGAACACAATCACAGTCAGGACACGCTTCAGTCACTAGTTGGGTTGCAAAATTCCCAGGTTTTCCAGAAATACCAGTTGGAGGATTTCTGGATTTCCTGTTAATTCCCCACTGATTCCAGTAATCTTCCAACCTCGATTTCTCAAAAAGCTGTGATTCTTTGGAAAGTTACTAGAATCTTGGAACTCTACCCAGCAAACCAGGAACATTCCCAGAACATTAGCTAAGATTCCCATTAAGTTCTAGGTAGTGTTTTATCTAACATTAGGATGATAACATCCCAAAAACACTCAAATAATGTTTGTTTTTTTTCTTAACGTAATATCCTTGGAATGTATGCCTAACATTCACTGAAAGGTTGTGCACAACACCGGTAACAACCACTCCAGAACATTCCCTAAACGTTCTCATGAGTTTTCCATGTAAGGTAGAAATGCACCAGTAATTTTTTTAGAACATACTGCTGCAACGAAATATAGGAGCAATGTTCTGGGAATGTTCTGGCAACATCAGGCAATTTTTTTATACAAACATTGTGTAATCATGAGCCAACTGGCCAGGTTTTGTGTTATGAGAACAATTGCCGAAACCTAACGAATGTTCTGGGAACTTTTACAGAGCCAATTTTGGTTTGCTGGGTAGTCAATAGATAAACCCCTCACATTAACTTTATGTAACTTTATGATACTGTGTTATTTCCTCTAGATCAGGGGTAGGCAACTAGATTAAGCCGTGGAATGATTTTATTTGGAGCAGAAACAAACTATACAAAAAAATGTTAAACACTCGGGCCAGTTTTGGCCAGCGGGCCGCCTGTTGCCTAACCCTGCTGTAGATTTTGGTTGTTGTTGTAGCCTTTATCAAGGTCAGTCCCACCAACATTGTTGAGTGTCAAAGTTATTCTTATTCTGATTAGAGCTGAATAACACTATTGGTCATTGGCAGTCTTTCTTCACCATGTCTGTATAAAACATTGCAGCTTTAGCCATGTTCTCACCATGATGGTGGAGAGTCCAGACACTCCAACCAGACAGCCCATGCCAGTAGCGTAGTCAGCACTGAGCATGAAGGGAATCATACCACCAAGAGACGCCGTCATGAGACCGGCGTTCATCATGTGACGCCCCGGCAACATCAGCGGGGCGGAGTTCAGAACGCCTGACAGGAGGGAATACAGAACAATATTCACTAAACTGCACCCGGAACTCAAAACTCAGAATTTGTCATTCTGAACTGGAAATTGGGAACAGAGAGGAGTGGAACGGGGCAGGGAATCCTGGAAGGTGAGATGGTGTAGGGTTGTATTGATATATCACATTGATTAGAGTGAGGGGTGGAGGTCAGGTGGAGCGTTCTATTATATTGATAACAGACCACAGATCTGGCAGGGACCCCCGCCTTCGGTCTGCCTCTCATTACCAGTGATCACAGAGGGAACAGAGAACTAAACGCAATAGATAGACAACCGTTTCTCACGTGGGCCAAAAAAATAACTCCCCTCCATAGAGAAGCAGCCCCCCCCACACACTTAAAGAGAAAATTCACCCATTTTGAATGTTATATTGTTTTTGTGTATCTCTGAGTGATGTTCTATCGATTTCCTGGGTCATTTAATGTTTTCATGTGTATCTGAGTTACTGGTGTTCAAGCAGGCAGAAATCCATCCGGTTTGACGTAGCACTGTGATAAAGTCTCTCTCACTACCCTGGAAGTTAATAGGAATAGGACTTTTACATGGTGAAAACGTCTCTCATACATGTCAGATTTCAATACTGGCTGATGTCATAACACGGGAGGTTGTCTACTCTCAAATGACTCAACGATCATATTTTTTTAGATATTCCTACCTTCGAGAAATTTTAAATTTAACAGAGGGTCTAGCACATTTCTCCTATTTGTCTGCCTCTTCAGTCCTGGGTGCATCGCATGGTGCAGTTGTGAATGTCAGACTCCACTCCGAGGCACATCGATCTGCAGGTTGAACAGGTGAGATTGTAGACTCCTAAAATTGATACTGCAGTTTGTTTAGGCAATTTTACAGCTAACTAGCTACTTCATATACTAATATTGTCTTTGGTATTATTGTGTGTAGCTAAGTTTGCTAGCTAGCCAGCCCATAGAGAGAGCATTGCATTGTGGATTTGGTAGTCGACTTGAGCTGCAACATATTTCCACAACGATTTTTACATTTCTACCAAACTTATTATAAACGCCAAAATGAAACATTTAATCACAAAAGATATTGCTCTCACATATGTGTTATTTAACACTGTACATTATAGGAAGGAGTGGATTTGGGTGGATTTTTCCTTTAACAACTGTTACCTTACCAACATAGAACTCCTACAAGCCTCCCGGCCCATCCACTCTGTCAGGCACGCAATAATCAGACACACACTCACACACACACACACACCATCCTGGCCTGGATTTCCCATGGGATCTTGAGCTTTGGCTAGATCAAAGGAGGCAATCAGTACCACAGGACAGAGAGCTCAGAGCGAGAGAGCGAGTGTGTGTGTGTCTGTCTGTCTGTCTGTGTTCCTGCATCCACGTGTGTTAATGGCGGTCTACGGTACCTTGCAGCTTGCCATAGGCCACCAGTGACCCGCTGAAGGTGACCCCTCCGATGTATGTGCCGAGGTAGGCCACAGTCTTCACCATGTTGGCTGCAGGGTGCACGTCCAGGTGGGGGTACTCGATCATGTACTCTGCCACACAGGTCAGCACTGCAGCCAGACCCACCAGGCTGTGGAAGGCAGCTACCAGCTGGGGGAGGTCAGTGATCTCAATACGCTTAGCAATGGTCAGACCTGGGGAAGCAGAGTAGCAGAGGGTCAGAAACACGCAGTAGGGCACGGGGAAAAACAGACACGCAGTCACATTAGAGACCTTCAGTTCTATAGAAGTACCGATGGCTGTAGGTCCTAGCAGTTGATTGGAATTCAGCAACAACAAAGAACATGAATCTCTGAAGGTGGCCAAATGTATAAGACATTTTCTATGGAAGTATTTTCTCCTGGTCTCACAGTGCTTCACATAGAGTTGGACTAACTCCCAGTGCTACAACATACTGTATTTGCTGGGAAGGCAACCATCTGGACTGAATTACTTTTGTATTCATATTGGGCATTAACATCAGAAGTAACAGAATAGTCTGGAGGCTCTAAACAGTGTTGTCAAAAACCCGAATAAAATAACTAGTTCTCTAAAGGATAATGTTACTAATATCAGACTGCGTAAACACACATGCCCTGTGTGTGTGTGTCTGACAGCTGCCAGGGCCTAAGAGAATAATAACATCATATCAGTATAACACACCACTACTAAAGTACACACACACACCTAAAGTACTCGGACACCATGAAGATATCAGAACAGGTATATCTGTAAATCTAGACAGCATGATGGATGGTCCATCATAGTTTCAATAATTCACACTCATTTTTCAAAGACTACAGAAATAATATGCAAAGTCGATAACATGTAAAAACCTTAATCATGGTTTTATACACTTTTAAACAAATGTAGAATGGTGTATGAGATCAGATATTTCTAGACTTTTCTGCCTGTGTTGTCCAGACCAAAATCCTCATCACCAATGGCAGAAGGAAAAGTTCAGAGGTAGAAACATGGCATCTAGCTGGAAAAGTTGACTTGGGCCCGTTTCCCGGACACAGATTAAGCCTGGTCTTGGAGGAAGGGCCCAGTGTCTTCTGGTGGCCATAGGCTTTTTAGTTTCCATTTGAATCATAAAGTATTTTAAGATGTTTAAACACACTTTCAATACATTTTGATTAGATTTGAGATGGTATGTATGTGTATATGGCTGTATGGTGTGGCAGGTCTATGTACCCAGGGTTCCTCCGGTGGCCATGGCGGCACTCATCTGTGCCAGCAGCTCGGGAGAGGGCTTCAGGGAGCCAAGGGTGGCAGCGATGCCCCCTGCTACCCCCATCATGCCCAGGGCATTACCCAGACGACTGGTGCCCTGTGAAGACAGCCCTGCCAATGCTCCCACACAGCACATACCAGACCCCAGGTACATCATCTGGAATACACAGTGTTACACAACATAACACACCTACACAACACAGTTGGCTTCCTAACCCCAGGTAGTTACATCATTTGTAGAACAGCACTTCAACAATCACAACGGCACATCAGTGTCACCTGCTCGATGTGGAAGCCAGCAGCCACAGAGGCCCCGTAACCTCCTATGAAGACTCCTATTGGCAGACCGTACAGGTAGTTGTACTCTGGAGGGTCTGTAGGACGCTTAAACATGTCCAGCATCCTCTGGGTGATCATGAACCCACCTGGGAGGACAGAGACAGGTAGTGACAGTGAGTGAGTGCATGCTTGTGTGCGTGCGTGTGCGCATGTGTGTGTCGTGTGTGTGCCGGACCTGCGATATTGATGGAGGAGACGAAGGCTGCAGCCAGAGCCAGGCCCTCAGGGAAGGAGGAGGGGTGGAGACCTCCCCCCATCAGGACCAGACCACCCACAGCAGTCAGACCTGACATGTGGAGAGAAGACATGTTCACACACACCTTGTTCAAAGTCCAGGTGCTTGAAGGAGTAAAGAAATTGAATAATGTAACAGTTTCTGCAGGGGTTTCTTAGAGGGAGAAAATAAGCAGAGGGCTTTGTTACACTACACAGCTCAATACTACAGACACACCCAGTATGGAGAATAGGGTGACCATTACTAACTGACACATCCAGTATGGAGAATAGGGTGACCATTACTTACTGACACACCCAGTATGGAGAATAGGGTGACCATTACTTACTGACACACCCAGTATGGAGAATAGGGTGACCATGACTTACTGACACACCCAGTATGGAGAATAGGGTGACCATTACTTACTGACACACCCAGTATGGAGAATAGGGTGACCATTACTTACTGACACACCCAGTATGGAGAATAGGGTGACCATTACTTACTGACACACCAGGGTCGTATTCACTAGACACCAAACAGCTGAAAACTGACCCACACAAGGAGGGACTGACAAAACCTGGCCAATAAATGCTTGTTTTTCATTGCAAAGCGTTTTAATACATTTTACTAAGGTGTGCACAAATAAATATGGCCCAGCAGTGACACTGTTTGAGCCCTGACCTCTTACCTGAGATGGCGTTGGTGACGGACATGAGGGGTGAGTGGAGGGCGGGGGTGACGCCCCACACCGTGTGGTATCCCACAATGCCGGCCAGGCCGAAAGTGGTGACCATCTGGGTGAAGGCTGCGTTGGGCGCCGCCAGGCCCAGAGCCAGACATGTAGAGAGACCTGGGGACAGGAGAGGACAGCAGAGAGGGAGGGAGTTAGGGTGTGTGTGTGTGTGTGTGCGTGTGTGTAAGTGCGTGCGGTATGAGTGTCTGACCTGCGGTGTAGACACCAGCGTTGGTCAAGGTCTTCTGGAAGGGTGAGACCACAGCTGCCTTCTCTGCCGCTAGCTCTGCTACACTTTTCTGTTTGACTGGAGCGGCCGGGGGTTGTGTCTTAGGTTGGGGGGATGGGAACAGGCTTCTGCCTTCCTGGAGATGTAACCAACACAACGTGAGAGATGCACAATATGAGAAACACACAATGTAAAAAATACACAAGATGAAAAATACACAACGTGACAAATACACATCGTTAGAGGAATACACACATTGAGAAACACGTGAGCAATTGATAAATATTCTAAATGGAGGTTATTGTTAGAAATGGAGGGATCCTGTCATGGATTTAATTGGAATCCTTGCTTTTTAAAAAGTGAGTTTCTACGGCATGTAAGGTTGAAAATTAGTGACTGACCAATCACGTGCAAGTTGAGGTTCTTAACTAGAAGACAGGATTCTTCATCTGTCTACCTAAGGGACCTGAGTAACAACCACGGGGATATAACGATGGAACATAGCTAGCGAGAAAAATCACATTGAAATAGCATGAAGAATTCTTTGTTTAATACGTGGTAAGGTGACACGCCTCGTGCTCTCTGCCTCTCTAGTCTGCCATAAACACTGTCAAAGTGTCAAAACAAGGCATTCCTGGAAAAGTGCATTTAAAAAAGATATTTCATAACTAGCATTCCTGTTTCTCACGTAAACTGTGCTATGTGCAGCCAGCTGGATTCCAGCTCTGAGAGACTATAGCAGGGTGGCTTATGGGTCATGGTGACGCTTCACTCACAAATCACAGCCTGCATCCCAAATGGAACCCTATTTCCTATAAAGGGAGCTACTTTTGACCTGGGCCCATAGGATGCCATTTGGGAGGCAGAGAAAGTCTGACGAGGACTCTTCAACTCATTCAACAGAGAAGATCTGCCAAACTTTGATTTTGGAGTGAAATATCACATTTAAAACTCCCTGCTTTCTTCAGTCTCAGTGTGACTGATTCACCTACTTTGGAGCCACTTTACTTATCGTGTCAATTGAAACAAAACCGAATCCAACCTTTTTTCACAGGAGAAGACAGCATTTGCACCCACAATTTGACGGGGGAAAAAATACAACCAACCTCAAGAGACATCTGAAAGAGAGTCCTCACAATATATACGCTCAGGTAATAACAGATTATTAATGCTAGTTAAGTAGTAACTAACTAACTATGACAGAACTTTGATTCCAATACGCTACAGTATGTTAAAGGTTGTGATTTATCATCTGCTGCAGAGTAATGTGTTCTTCTGCCAATCTGGCTGTTGGGAAAAGAATCTACAATAGGATTTTATGCAGAAGAATATGTTGGTAGGACAAGGCTGTGTATGTTTGTGCACATGGAAGTCAGTGATTTATGTTTACTATATGTTAATGAGAAAATGGAAATGGAACGACTAAAATGAGACTAAATCAAAAGGGCATTTAGTTGACTAAAATGGCCCATTGTTTTATTCATTTTGACAACAACTAGACTAAATCATTATTCAAATGACAAAAATGTGACTTAATGGTATTTTAGTCAAAATGACCAAGACTAGACAAAACAATAAATAAAAGAGTACCAAAACGGACATATTCTACATACAGTATCAATAGACACATACTACACACCTGCATGACCATGGTTCCTCTGATGACATGGTCCAGTGTCCCGTGATCAAACTCTTCTTTGGGCTCAAAGTGGAAGTAGTCCTTGTCTGGGCTGATGGGAATATTTCCAATTAGAATCATACATTAATATATCACATTTATATACTGTACCACCTTCATCAAACTCCAATCCTTTTACACTTGACCAGGAACAACTCAGGGCCTGGTGTTTTTCCTGGTCAGGTAATGTGATCGGTTCTAGGGAAAACTGTCCCTGTCTAGTAGTATAATAAAGTGTCTATCCATCCAAAAACCTGTCCACCCACCCGTCTCTTTACCTGATGGCCTTGAGCAGTTTGAGCACGTTGTTGGAGTACAGGGTGCTGGCTTGGGTGGGCATACGGCTGGGCAGGTCCGTGAAGCCGATGTGTGTCACACCCTGAGGAGAAACACACACGGCTCTGTTACACACACACACACTATACACACTCTAGGGACAGTATTATTCTTCCAGAACTGAGCTGGTCTCCTCACCTTGTGTACATGCAGCTCTCCAGGCTTGGTGGTCTCGATGTTTCCTCCAGCCTCAGCAGCCAGATCCACCACCACAGAGCCATCCTTCATAGACTCCACCATCTCGGTCTTGATCAGGATGGGAGCTCGCTTACCTACAGAGGGCATGGTCACGGATCATTATAGAAAGGGAAATTATTAAGATAGAAAGAATGGAATGATATTGATGATGATAGAGAAAGGAGGGAGAGACGTCAGAGAGAAACAAAGAAAGGTGAACAAGCAGACAGAGTATGAATGAATGAATGAATGAGATACTGAATAAATGAATGACTAAATGAATGAAATGAATGAATGAGAGCATGAATGAATGAGATACTGAATGAATGAATGTTCACCTGGGATGAGAGCAGTAGTTATGAGGATGTCCACGTCTTTACACTGCTTGGCAAACAACTCCATCTCAGCTGCAATGAACTCTGGGGACATCTCCTTGGCGTAACCTCCAACACCGTCCCCGGACTCCTTAATGTGCACCTCCAAAGGCTCCGCCCCGAACGACTTAAACTGTTCCAGAGCTGCTGGTCTGAGGGTGGATACAGAACATCACCATCATCAATACTGTACCTGGTATCGAAGACTAACTACAACTCATCTGGTACTGCAACTCACCTGGTATTAAAGCTTCTGACTGCAACACACCTGGTATTAAAGCTTCTGACTGCAACTCACCTGGTATTAAAGCTTCTGACTGCAACTCACCTGGTATTAAAGCTTCTGACTGCAACTCACCTGGTATTAAAGCTTCTGACTGCAGCTCACCTGGTATTAGAGCTTCTGACTGCAGCTCACCCGGTATTAAAGCTTCTGACTGCAGCTCACCCGGTATTAAAGCTTCTGACTGCAGCTCACCTGGTATTAAAGCTGATCCCTCCTGTCTCAGCCTCCAGTATTTATGCTGCAGTAGTTTATGTGTCGGGGGGCTAGGGTCAGTCTGTTACATCTGGAGTATTCTCTTGTCTTATCCGGTGTCCTGTGTGAATGTAAATATGCTCTCTCTAATTCTCTCTTTCTCTCTTTCTTTCTTTCTCTCGGAGGACCTGAGCCCTAGGACCATGCCTCAGGACTACCTGGCATGATGACTCCTTGCTGTCCCCAGTCCACCTGGCCATGCTGCTGCTCCAGTTTCAACTGTTCTGCCTGCGGCTACGGAACCCTGACCTGTTCACCGGACGTGCTTGTTGCACCCTCGACAATTACTATGATTATTATTATTTGACCATGCTGGTCATTTACGAACATTTTAACATCTTGACCATGTTCTGTTATAATATCCACCCGGCACAGCCAGAAGAGGACTGGCCACCCCTCATAGCCTGGTTCCTCTCTAGGTTTCTTCCTAGGTTTTTGGCCTTTCTCAGGAGTTTTTCCTAGGGAGTTTTTCCCAGCCACCGTGCTTCTTTCACATGCATTGCTTGCTGTTTGGGGTTTTAGGCTGGGTTTCTGTACAGCACTTTGAGATTTCAGCTGATGTACGAAGGGCTATATAAATAAATTTGATTTGATTTTTGATTTGATTTAAAGCTTCTGACTGCAGCTCACCCGGTAATAAAGCTTCTGACTGCAGCTCACCCGGTATTAAAGCTTCTGACTGCAGCTCACCCGGTATTAAAGCTTCTGACTGCAGCTCACCCGGTATTAAAGCTTCTGACTGCAGCTCACCTGGTATTAAAGCTTCTGACTGCAGCTCACCCGGTATTAAAGCTTCTGACTGCAGCTCACCCGGTATTAAAGCTTCTGACTGCAACTCACCTGGTATTAAAGCTTCTGACTGCAACTCACCTGGTATTAAAGCTTCTGACTGCAACTCACCTGGTATTAAAGCTTCTGACTGCAGCTCACCCGGTATTAAAGCTTCTGACTGCAACTCACCCGGTAATAAAGCTTCTGACTGCAGCTCACCCGGTATTAAAGCTTCTGACTGCAACTCACCCGGTATTAAAGCTTCTGACTGCAGCTCACCCGGTAATAAAGCTTCTGACTGCAGCTCACCCGGTAATAAAGCTTCTGACTGCAACTCACCTGGTATTAAAGCTTCTGACTGCAACTCACCTGGTATTAAAGCTTCTGACTGCAACTCACCTGGTATTAAAGCTTCTGACTGCAACTCACCTGGTATTAAAGCTTCTGACTGCAGCTCACCTGGTATCGAAGCCTCTGACGATAGCGCCCATAGACTTGGCGGCTCCAGCTGCAGCCAAACCAGCCACTCCACCTCCGATGACCAGGACCTGGAAGGGTTAACAAGATGGCAGTCAAAGATACAGCGACGTTATATTGATCCCACGGACTCTGCAGTGCAGTCCAGATGACAGGTTAGTCAAAACACTATAATATAGTTAATGCTCTGAGATGTCACAGTTGTTCAGCTTTGACAGGTACAGTGATATAACTGCTATAGAAGGACTTACCTTGGCTGGGGGGACTTTCCCTGCTGCTGTGATCTGACCAGTGAAGAATCTGCCAAAGTGGTTAGCAGCCAGAACAACAGCCTTGTACCTGCAGGACACACACAGTTCTATGAACACATTGAACAAGTTTCAGAGCTGGAGGGTAAGACATATGTGTTACTGTGTGTGTACGTATGCGTGTGTGCATGTCTGCATGTCTGGGTCTCTGTGCATGTCTCCCCTTACCCTGCAATGTTAGCCATGGAGCTGAGTGCGTCGTAGCCCTGTGCGATGGTGACGCGCGGGACCTGATCCATGGCCAGCACGGTGGTCTGACTCTGGACCAGCTTCTCCATGAGATCAGGATTCTGGGCTGGGTAGATGAAGCTCACCAGGGTGGATTTAGGCTTCAGCAGCTCTGACTCATGTTTGCCAGTAGCCTCGTTCAACACTGGAGCTCTCACCTGGAGAGAAAGTTCAAGAGAGAAGATGGGTCAGAGGTTACCAGGGGCCAACAATGTCTAAAAGATTGAAATGTTTATTTTGTTTCCTCTACTAGCTTAAACAACCAGCAACAATGATTTAGTCAGACTTTACCTGGTTTCACCAGTGTTATCCCATACCTAATACATTGGAAGGGCAAAACTCATTCCTCACTCAATTTGTTGTGTAAAACTCCCATTGACATACTATAAGTGTGAAGTATGGTTTAAAATAAAGTTCCATTTCAACATGTATCTATCTGAAGTTAGGTTCTGGCCCTCAAAATGTCATAACACATTTTGTTGCCAAACAGCACGTTCGAGGGGATCTGGCTGAGCTAGGAGCTGTGTGGGATAACTAATCTTGATCTCATGATGAGTAGTTCATGGAATGCAAGATTATCTGTAGATCCATGATTCTGCACAGAGCCTTGATCAGGCCGATCCTCTCAGATGTAACCCTGCAGCCCTGGGTTCAAGTTAACTCCCGGCCCAGTACTGACCACACTGAGTTTGAGTTTAGTTTGAGTTCCATAGCCCAGTACTGACCTTGAGGACCAGGTCAGATCCGAAGGCCCCGTTAGTGTCTGTGATGGAGGCTCCAGCGTTTATGTACATTTGGTCAGAGAACTTAGCGTGGTCTCCTGCTCCAGACTCCACCTGGACGTTGAAACCCTGTTTGACGAGCAGCTCCACCCCCGCAGGGGACACAGCCACACGACGCTCATTCTTAAAGATCTCCTTAGGAACTCCTACCACCAGGTCCTTATACAGCCGTCCTGTATGAACACACACAAGCTCATTTTAACAAACACTTGAGGACAACCACATAAGATACAACACACCTCGGGGAAAAACAATGGGTGTGATTTACACACACTGAATCAGTGCGCACACACAAACACATCTATACAGATACATGAGTGGGAGACATGAGTATAGCATTACAATTAACAGCATGAAGAGTAAACCAAGTCTGAGTTCAGAAAACAGTGCTGTTTGCCGTTATCAAGACTAGGTGAGAATCTGGGAGAGACTGACAGGTTCGGGGTAAAAGAGGCTGCAGATGAGACTGTGGAAGAGGCAGGGAGTGAGGAAGTGAGGCAGGGAGTGAGGCAGGTTGTAGTGTACTAGGCCGTAGTGACTACTACTGTAGTGTGTGTAAGTTAGACTAAAAGACAGTGTAGTTCTGCAGCGGAAAGTGAGTTGGGCCGGAGAGGCCGGTGGAGAGTCGGGTTTCACATATCAGTCCTTACACGGTGTGGTGACCTCCCCAGCACAGAAAGATTATTAGCAGCTGGTTGGCTGCGAGCCAGTACCCACACCACGACGAGGCCTGCTCTGTCTCTCAACACAGACCCAAACCCTGCTCTGCTAAACGCCCCAGTAACACACAAAACTTCCACAAACACACAACATACACTCCAGCACAGCTACCTCAGTCAGTGACAACACAGGGTAGTGTTTATAAAAAGTAGATCTGCCATGGAACAGCAGAATACACATTTCACCTTTAACTGACCTCTCTTACATGTTCTCTATGCAGGTTAGCAACAGAGTGTGGATTTAGCCACGGTCAGGTTAGCACCCCATAGAAACGTTAGCTAAATTGATTCACGGTCCTATTGTTTCCTATTTCAACAAATTCTCTAACAACCCCTATTCCAAACACAACCGCCACTGCTCTGTGGGAGTTTTTCTACTCCTCCAGCCAGGGGAGAAAATGTCCTTAACTGAACTGCTGTTTAGTTTCCCAATGCCTTTAGTAGGACAGAGAGGAGAAGCTATAAAACAACAAGCAGCCAGGCCTAGACTGCCTATTGTGGCAAAAATACAGATAAGACAATTACCAGAAGATAGTGTTAAGGAGTTTGTGTGTTTGTTAAGGAGTTCTAGTTGTGTGTGTACTACCTTTAGCAGGCTCACAGTTCCAGAGCTGTGGGAAGGTCCTGAAGGCCCGTTGGCCAGGTGTGTGGTGGCGAACACCTTGCTGGAGCAAGGTGACAGTGGAGCCACAGCAGGAGACACAGCGCAGCAGAGAGGACATGGCTAGTGCTGCTGAGGGACAGGCCTGTAGCTGTACCTCTGGTCAACAACACCTAGAGACACAAACAGGTGTGTGTGTGTTACAGGTGGGAACGTCTTCTAACACTACGTCTGCTTGCTGCTTCCTCAGCCAGCCTTGCTTATCTTAACTGCCCCCAGAAAGTCCTGAACACACACACACACTTTCTCTTCAGCTGCTGGGCCTAGCGACGGCAGTGTGACATTTCAGCTGTGCAGGACAGGACGCAGGGCTGTATACACACTACACAAAGCTACGCGAGATCTGGAAATATGACAGTGTGGTTGTGACAAGGACACTCCTGACTGCTGGGTGAGAGCATAGGACAGGGGAGGAGGTTGGGTAGGAGTAGGGACAGGAACAGAAAGGGTAGGGCTGGGGTAGAGGCTGGAGACAGGCAGTAGATCTACATGCAGAAACTGGGGCAGAGAGAAATAGGGATTATATCCACATGCCATGTTGTGGGTTAGCAGAGCACAAGGCAGCAGCAGCTCAAACGATACACACAGCCTCTCTCTAATTCATTCATACACTTCCTCCCTCCCTCTCGCTGTCTGCTGCTGTTGCACCAGTGGAGTACAACTCAGACAGGGTGGAAAACTGGGACACAAGTCTCTATTACAACCTGTAGCTGTACATTTTGTCCGTGCATGACTGTTGCTTCCATTCATTCCTGCATGAATAAACAGAAAAGTAAGAGAAAAGTGTTTATTATTAGGGTAGCTACAAAAAGATTTCTCACTAACCTTCTGGTAGTTTTCGTCTCAGCCGGAAAACAGTTCCTGTTTGATCAGTTATAAAATACAGTAGGGCAATTTGGTTGGTCGGAACGACCTTCACTTTTTCATTTGTCGGGCGCACGGAACGAAGTTTCGGTATCGCAGGTTTATTGCCGCGTTCATATGAAAGTCGGAACTAGGAAACTAGAACATGTCCGACTTGCTAATTGGTTGAGCGCGGCACGTGTACAACTACAGCCAGTTAGCAAGTCAGACATTTCCGAGTTTCGTAGTTCTGACTATAACGTCAACAATGCATATATCATTGACTATAGAGACTATGCGAGTCTCTCATAACCACATTAATACCACTGCAGGCTGACATTCGTCGAGATTTGGTGACATTAATGTAGAATGCTCTAAGGACTTTCCGTAATTAAAATCACTACATGTTTTTTTCACAAGCTATATCGCCATCAATAATGTAATGTTGCACAGAAGTTGTTTGCATATTGTTGTCCACAAGGTGACGCCAGTTAGACATGTTTTGAATGATAGCTTTATGTAGCTTGGGCGACTGTGATAAAACCGGGGTTTTAAAGAGGCGGAAACTTACGGGCATCTGCTTCCAAGATGTTTAATCACTTCAAAGTTATTTATCAACAACTCTCGAGCAAATATTTTAGTCTTACCATTCTAAACAAACTACAATGTAAAAGAATATCTTAATTGTAATCCCTTACCATCTAACCCCCACATCGTTCGAGAGAATGCTTATTGTTGGCCATCTCATTTTCGACACACATGGCTGCTGTAAACATAGAAATGCAGCATGATAGCGTCTAGCTAACGTTAGCTGTCAAACTATTCGTCTAGTGAAACAAACGTGGTTGAAGATCGTTTAGTACTCATATTGGTAAGTGTCTATAGCTAACTAGCTACTGTGTCTATATGTGTGGCCTTCATGGTGTTAGCTAGAGAAGTCAGCCAGCTAGCCGTCGCTAACTAGCCACCGTGACCAGACAGCATAAGTAGAAATCAGGCTGGGATAGGGTTGCTAAACTGTTTTGGTGATGGTAAAGGTGATTTCACAACTTATAACGGAGCAAATGTTCCATCATGGCTCCCAATTTTGGGAGCTCTGCAGTCCGACCTTAGCAACTCTGGGTTAGGCTGCGCTTCGTTGAGGAAGGAGAGGTGCCTAGTACTAGAGAGTATGTGGCTGAAAACCTATAGTTCGATCACTGCTGCAGACGACTATTCCTACATAACCCTCCCAAATCGCCGCAACGAAGATGCACATGAGCAGAAATGGAGTGATTGGGAGCGGAGTCCCCATTTAACGTGGACGAGAAGGCTATACCTTTGAAGTAGAGGAAGAGTTTCTGACCATGACAGAGTTGTATCTGCAACGCTATTGCACTCTCCTTCAGACTGCCATGAAACCAGTAGACAACAATGGGATATGGGTATGGCCTAAGGGGGTACAAGGTCCGGACCAATAGAGGAACTGATGGTGAAGCTGTCGTGATCCCCAACAACATCCTGCTGGGGCCAAACAGCAGCAGAATATTCTACCCAGGACAGACCACCCACTGCTATATCTGTAATGCCATGGACCACCAGGTGAAGGATTGCAAGACTGTTATGTGCTGGAGATGCAGTGAGTTCGGCCACAAGTCCAGAGACTGCACGAGTGAAAGCAAGTGGTGATGGGCACACCTACTTCAACTGTCCACAAGCCTGGAGCAACAGAGCAAAGAACGGTGGAAGGTTAGCAGAAACTGAAGTGCAACAACCAACACAGCCAGCAGACGAGCCACAGATCCCACAGCACGTCGCCAAACAAGATGAACAGCAGAGAGGTGAGGAAGAGGAGGACAAGGTAACCGAGAGGTCAAGAGGAGAAACATCACAAACCCGAGAGCAACAGCCACAATGAGGAGGAGAACGCTGCCAGGGAAGTCACAAGACACTTCCCCCCCTGATGACACAGGTCCTGCAGCAGACTGGTCCACTCAAATGGAGGCTCATGGTGACGATCCACCAAACCTTGCCAGTACTCCGGCTGCCTCCCACCTCCCTAGTGGCTACCCTCCTCTGCCCCCAGACACTTCCAGCTCCAACGAAGGTACCCATCCACCAAACCTTGCCAGTACTCCGGCTGCCTCCCACCTCCCTAGTGGCTACCCTCCTCTGCCCCCAGACACTTCCAGCTCCAACGAAGGTACCCATCCATCAAACAGTGGTAAGAAATAGCCTGTCTCTTCCCCTCAGGAAAAGGGGACCACAATAAAGACTTTGAAAGAGATATTAAAAACAGCCCTCAATGAGTATCATTAAATAAAAAGGTCATTAACGACTGTACAAGCAAAATTACAAGCATAACTTTTTTATCAGTAGTGGTCTGCCATCTAATATTTCTAAATGTATGAAAAGTTCAGGTGATTCTCTGTCCAACAAATGTCAGTATTTATCTTTGAAATGTCTGCCTTCTATTATGCAATGTGTATTTATAAAAATATTGTCACGTCATGAATGTTATTATTGAAAGATTATATTAAAACTAAAACAAACTATAACAAAAACAATAATATATGATGAAAATAACTTGAAAATAATCTTTATCTCATAAACAAGAAAAGTAAATGTGATTTTGTGTGTGTGTGTGTGTCTGTCAGTTAGTGTCTGTATTTCAGTGAGAGAGTCCTTGATGAATAAACCCCATATCCCTATCTCTCAATCTCTGCCTCCCACAGACAAGCCTGTGTCTTCTCTCCAGCTGTGACAGCGATGGAGGAGGAGTCTCTGAGAGTGCTGCCAATGGACCCAGCAGACCGGGGAACCCAGAGGGTCAGACTGGGCCCAGGGCTGATGTCCTCCCTGGGGTTGGGGCTGGGCTCTCCTGTTCTGGTGGCTCTGTCTGGAGGGTCCTGTCTCTGTACTGCCTGGCCCAGGCCTGACCTGGCTGACGGATTCATACAGATAGACATGAAATGTTGTTCTTCAACTCTTATCTTAAACAAAGCGACACCCACACACCTCAGCTCTAGCCCACTTCCCCCCAGCCCATGCCTAAGTCCTAGCCTCACCCCAGTCTCCTGCCCCAAGCTGAAAGGCATCAGAATAACAGTGGTGGTTCAGAGTGTGGAGTTCCGGAAAACCACTCCTCTCAGTTTCATCCATGAACTAGTGAAGGACATGCTGAAAGGGACATATGTCCACCAGAAGCACGTGATAGATGTGGGTGACTATGACACGGACATTAAACTGATCGTCATCGAGAGCCTGAACCCAGAGTCCACCATGACTGGTTTGGTTACATCTAAGACAGGGGTGGAAATAATAGGGACGAGGACCCTCCGGTACTACAGAGGACAGCTCCAGGAGCAGCCCCAGGTCCTACTGGGAGGACTGGAGGAGGTGAGGACCCAGGAAGAGGCTGCTTCTCAATAGTCTACAGTGATGTCTTCTCCTGTCCTCCTCAATAATCTACAGTAATGTCTTCTCCTGTCCTCCTTCTCAATAATCTACAGTGACGTCTTCTCCTATTCTCCTTCTCAATAATCTACAGTGACGTCTTCTCCTATTCTCCTTCTCAATAATCTACAGTGACGTCTTCTCCTATTCTCCTTCTCAATAATCTACAGTGACGTCTTCTCCTATTCTCCTTCTCAATAATCTACAGTGACATCTTCTCCTATTCTCCTTCTCAATAATCTACAGTGACGTCTTCTCCTGTCCTCCATCTCAATAGTCCATTTCAATTGTGACTCTGATGTGACTCAGTAGGTGAAAGCAATATGGACTCTAGGATGCCTCTTGAATCTCTTTTCTCTTCTCCGGAAGTCTTCAGTTAGTCAGAGCAGTTGGAGGAGAGGAGACGAGTGGAGGAAGCCACTGTAGACTATTGAGGTGAAGGAGAGAAAGACCCTTCAGTGTCTGTCTAATCATGTCTTTATTGTCTGCGATTCCAGGTGTCAGCGTGTCTGAGAGAGATGTTGCGCCTGCCTCTGCAGTACCCTGCTACCCTGGGCTCCCTGGGTCTGTCCTGCCCCAGAGGGGTGCTCCTTGCTGGGCCGCCGGGGGTCGGAAAGACCCTGCTGGTCCGCTGCCTGGTGGGGGAGGTGGGGGCCAGCCTCATCACAGTCAGAGGACCAGAGGTAAGAGTACATATATACATATATGAACATGAACGCACACACACAGTCACATAAATATGCATGCATATACACACAGATTATTACACAACACACACTTGAATACTTACATGAAGCAAGATATACCCAGCCTTCTTACATATGTTGTTTAGCTTGTGGGCTCGATGTTACACAATACACATACATACTGGCTGAATGTAATTGGACTTTACCTTGCCTCCTCCACGCCCCAGGTAGTAGGGTCTCGGCCAGGGGAGAGTGAGGAGAGGTTGCGGGCGGTGTTTGGTCGGGCGCGGGCAGCGGCAGAGGAAGGGCCTTGTGTGTTGTTCCTGGATGAGCTGGACTCTCTCTGTCCCAGACGGACTGGATCCTCCGCTCCCGAGAACCGGCTGGTCGCTCAACTGCTCACGCTCATGGACGGCATGGACCAATCAGATCGCTTCCTCATTGTAGGAGCCACTAATCAGCCGGACAGCTTGGACCCGGCGCTACGGCGGCCCGGGAGGTTCGACAGAGAGGTGACTTAATGTTGTTATTCAAACTTAATTCAAAGCAGAAAGTTCCACAGAGAGGTACAGTAACATACTATCCTGTGCCTGTTGCCTCCAGGTAGTCATTGGTGCAGCAGTAGTTGTCTATCCTGTCTGTAATGTAATGTACTGTTTCCTCTCTCTCTGTTGTCCAGGTGGTTATCGGTGCCCCCACAGCACAGCAGCGGTTATCCATCCTGTCAGTGCTGTGCCGGGCCATGCCAGTGTGTGTCAGTGTGGACTGGGCAGAGCTGGCCCAGAGGACTACAGGGTATGTGGGTGCTGACCTCAGTGCTCTCTGCCGTGAGGCTGCCATGCTGGCTATACGACACAACACACAGGTAAGCATAGACACACACTGTAAAGTCGGCTCATATTGGTCCTTTGAGCCGGATCATCCACACACACACTTGTTCTAACTTCTATCCAGGTTATTGTCATTGAGATAAAGTCTTAGCTCATCGTCTCCTGCTGTGTGTTGTGTATGTTGTCAGGGTTCAGGCGAGCAGGCTATCACCATGGAACACTTCCTGTCTGCCCTGAAGACTGTCCGTCCATCCTGTCTGAGGGGCAGTCTGGGACGGACAGATCTCCCAGCCGTCTCCTGGGAACAGATAGGAGGCCTGGAGGAAGTCAAAGTCAAACTACAACAGGTACTGGTGGAACTATACCGGGAAACAGCAGCATTCCTTTATTCATTTGACCAATAACAGATACAACAGACACACAGCTCTGCTCCAGAGTAGTGCACTAGAGAGTAAGGTGAATAGCGTGTCATTTGAGACTTGTCATGACTTCCTGTCCTCTGTTTCTGCTCCCTCCTTGTAGAGTATAGAGTGGCCGATGCGTTACCCGGAGGCGTTTGTGCGTCTGGGTCTGTCCCGTCCCAGGGGGGTGTTGCTGTACGGTCCCCCAGGCTGTGCTAAGACCACCCTGGTCAGGGCTGCAGCCACCTCCTCCCACTGCTCCTTCCTGTCAGTCAGCGGGGCTGACCTCTACTCTCCATATGTAGGAGACTCGGAGAAGGCCCTGGCTCAGGTAGGGGTTTGGAGAGCCCCTCGTCTTAACTGAAATGTTCCTATTTTTCTTGTACTAGCATGCAGTGTTAGACATTTTTTGAAGCAGTTAAACTTTGTTATTTGGAGGAATGTTGCTGCCATGCTTTAATCAATATTATCACTTTGGTCGATTCTTTTTTTTTTGTTTACCTTTATTTAACTACCGTAATTTCCGGACTATTAAGCGCACCTGAATATAAGCCGCACCCACTGAATTAAAAAAATAAAAATATTTTGAACATAAATAAGCCGCACATGTCTATAAGCCGCAGGTGCCTACCGGTACATTGAAACAAATTAACTTTACACAGGCTTTAACGAAACATGGCTTGTAACAAAAATAAATAGGCTTCAACGAAACACGGCTTGTAACAAAAATAAATAGGCTTTAATGAAACACGGCTTGTAACAAAACATTTAAAATTAGCAGTAAGCTTTAGTTGTCTTTTTGCACTGAGTCAATTCCTCACGCTGCTGTTTCCAACGTCTTATCATCGACTCATTAAGACCAAGTTCCCGTGCAGCAGCTCTATTTCCTTTTCCAACAGCCAGATCAATCGCCTTCAACTTGAAAGCTGCATTATATGCATTTCTCCGTGTCTACCGTAATCAGAATGATGGGAAGTTTGAGAGCGCTCGATTTAATCTAAACAGTAAACAAAAAAGTTGTTTGACCGTAACCCGTTCGGCAATTTCATCGGTCTAATGAAAGCTTCATGCCGCCAAAAAACTGAGCACGTCACAGAATGTGTTTTTTTGGAGAAAAAAATTGAAAGCCTGGGAAAAAAGTTGCGGCTTATAGTCCGGAATTTACGGTAGGCAAGTCAGTTAAGAACAAATTCTTATTTTCAATGATGGTTAGGAACAGTGGGTTAACTGCCTTGTTCAGGGGCAGAACGACAGATTTGTACCTTGTCAGCTCGGGGATTCAAACTTGTAACCTTTCGGTTACTAGTCCAACGCTCTAACCACTACGCTACGCTGCCGCCCCATCTACTTTGGTAGATGTTATTGTGTGTACGTGTATAACCTTGTGGTGTGTTCCTGTATGTAGCTCTTTCGTCAGGCACGGGCCTGTGCTCCCTCCATCCTGTTCCTGGATGAGGTGGACTCTCTGATTGGCTCCCGGTCAGAAGGCTATGTCCCTCAGAGTGCCCAGACCCGCCTCCTGTCTGTGCTGCTGAATGAGCTGGACGGGGTAGGCTTTAGGACCCTGGAGAGGAGAGGAGCAGGGAAGACCCTACAGGCTGAGAGAGTGGAGGAGCGCCACCAACAGGAACATGTAGGATGTAATGTCTGACTACTAGAGCACCAATCAGAACTGGTCGTTTAAGGAAACACACAACGCGGACTCCCGGGTGGCCACCAGAGATTCTGTGCCACCAGATAATTGTGCCACCAGAGATTCTGGGTTCGAGCCCAGGCTCTGTCGCAGCCAGCCGCGAGGCCCATGGGGCGGCGCACAATTGGCCCAGCGTCGTCCGGGTTAGAGAGGGTTTGGCCGGCAGGGATATCCTTGTCTCATCGCGCATTAGCGACTCCTGTGGCGGGCCGGGCGCAGTGCAGGCTGACCAGGTTGCCAGGTGTACGGTGTTTCCTCCGACACATTGGTGCGGCTGGCTTCCGGGTTGGATGTGCGTTGTGTCAAGAAGCAGTGCAGCTTGGTTGGGTTGTGTTTCGGAGGACGCATGGCTCTCGACCTTCGCCTCTCCCGAGTCCGTACGGGAGTTGCAGCGATGAGACAAGACTAACTACTACCAATTGGATACCACGAAATTGGGGAGAAAAAAAGAAAAGAAACATACACCATATAATCACACAAAAAACATACACACCAACAGAACTTTTTATATCGATTCTGCTCAGAATCACTGAATTACAAATCACTTAGAGTAGCGATTCTGAGCTTCACATTGCTCAAACTGATTGCCTCAAACGTCCTGACAATCGCTTCTGTCGTTGTTAACATGATGTCCTGTCTGTCTGCCCTCCCTGTCAGTTGGAGTACCAGGAGGTGTGTAACAAGGAAGTGATGATCGTAGCGGCCACTAACAGACCAGACTCTCTGGACAGTGCCCTCCTAAGGCCTGGAAGACTGGACCAGATCATCTACGTACCCCCACCAGACCTACAGGTAACTATTACCACCTTCACCTGACCTACAGGTAACTATTACCACCACCTTCACCTGACCTACAGGTAACTATTACCACCACCTTCACCTGACCTACAGGTAACTATTACCACCTGACCTACAGGTAACTATTACCACCTTCACCTGACCTACAGGTAACTATTACCACCTGACCTACAGGTAACTATTACCACCTTCACCTGACCTACAGGTAACTTTTACCACCTGACCTACAGGTAACTATTACCACCTTCACCTGACCCACAGGTAACTATTACCACCACCTTCACCAGACCTACAGGTAACTATTACCACCAGACCTACAGGTAACTATTACCACCTGACCTACAGGTAACTATTACCACCTGACCTACAGGTAACTATTACCACCTGACCTACAGGTAACTATTACCACCTTCACCTGACCTACAGGTAACTTTTACCACCTGACCTACAGGTAACTATTACCACCTTCACCTGACCCACAGGTAACTATTACCACCACCTTCACCAGACCTACAGGTAACTATTACCACCTGACCTACAGGTAACTATTACCACCTGACCTACAGGTAACTATTACCACCTGACCTACAGGTAACTATTACCACCTGACCTACAGGTAACTATTACCACCTTCACCTGACCTACAGGTAACTATTACCACCTTCACCTACAGGTAACTATTACCACCACCTTCACCTGACCTACAGGTAACTATTACCACCACCTTCACCAGACCTACAGGTAACTATTACCACCTTCACCTGACCTAAATCAAATCAAATTTATTTATATAGCCCTTCGTACATCAGCTGAAATCTCAAAGTGCTGTACAGAAACCCAGCCTAAAACCCCAAACAGCAAGCAATGCATGTGAAAGAAGCACGGTGGCTGGGAAAAACTCCCTAGGAAAAACTCCTGAGAAAGGCCAAAAACCTAGGAAGAAACCTAGAGAGGAACCAGGCTATGAGGGGTGGCCAGTCCTCTTCTGGCTGTGCCGGGTGGATATTATAACAGAACATGGTCAAGATGTTAAAATGTTCGTAAATGACCAGCATGGTCAAATAATAATAATCATAGTAATTGTCGAGGGTGCAACAAGCACGTCCGGTGAACAGGTCAGGGTTCCGTAGCCGCAGGCAGAACAGTTGAAACTGGAGCAGCAGCATGGCCAGGTGGACTGGGGACAGCAAGGAGTCATCATGCCAGGTAGTCCTGAGGCATGGTCCTAGGGCTCAGGTCCTCCGAGAGAAAGAAAGAAAGAGAGAATTAGAGAGAGCATATTTACATTCACACAGGACACCGGATAAGACAAGAGAATACTCCAGATGTAACAGACTGACCCTAGCCCCCCGACACAAACTACTGCAGCATAAATACTGGAGGCTGAGACAGGAGGGATCAGAAGACACTGTGGCCCCATCCGATGATACCCCCGGACAGGGCCAAACAGGCAGGATATAACCCCACCCACTTTGCCAAAGCACAGCCCCCACACCACTAGAGGGATATCTACAACCACCAACTTACCGTCCGAAGACAAGGCCGAGTATAGCCCACAAAGATCTCCGCCACGGCACAACCCAAGGGGGGGCGCCAACCCAGACAGGAAGACCACGTCAGTGGCTCAACCTACTCAAGTGACGCACCCCTCCCATGGACGGCATGGAAGAACACCAGTAAGTCAGTGACTCAGCCCCTGTAAAAGGGTTAGAGGCAGAGAATCCCAGTGGGAAGAGGGGAACCGACAAGGCAGAGACAGCAAGGGCGGTTCGTTGCTCCAGCCTTTCCGTTCACCTTCACACTCCTGGGCCAGACTATACTTAATCATAGGACCTACTGAAGAGATAAGTCTTCAGTAAAGACTTAAAGGTTGAGACTGAGTCTGCGTCTCTCACATGGGTAGGCAGACCATTCCATAAAAATGGAGCTCTATAGGAGAAAGCCCTACCTCCAGCCGTTTGCTTAGAAATTCTAGGGACAATTAGGAGGCCTGCGTCTTGTGACCGTAGCGTACGTGTAGGTATGTACGGCAGGACCAAATCGGAAAGATAGGTAGGAGCAAGCCCATGTAATGCTTTGTAGGTTAGCAGTAAAACCTTGAAATCAGCCCTTGCCTTAACAGGAAGCCAGTGTAGGGAGGCTAGCACTGGAGTAATATGATCACATTTTTTGGTTCTAGTCAGGATTCTAGCAGCCGTATTTAGCACTAACTGAAGTTTGTTTAGTGCTTTATCCGGGTAGCCGGAAAGTAGAGCATTGCAGTAGTCGAGCCTAGAAGTAACAAAAGCATGGATTAATTTTTCTGCGTCATTTTTGGACAGAAAGTTTCTGATTTTTGCAATGTTACGTAGATGGAAAAAAGCTGTCCTTGAAGCAGTCTTGATATGTTCTTCAAAAGAGAGATCAGGGTCCAGAGTAACGCCGAGGTCCTTCACAGTTTTATTTGAGACAACTGTACAACCATCCAGATTAATTGTCAGATTCAACAGAAGATCTCTTTGTTTCTTGGGACCTAGGACAAGCATCTCTGTTTTGTCCGAGTTTAAAAGTAGAACATTTGCAGCCATCCACTTCCTTATGTCTGAAACACAGGCTTCTAGCGAGGGCAATTTTGGGGCTTCACCATGTTTCATTGAAATGTACAGCTGTGTGTCGTCCGCATAGCAGTGAAATTTAACATTATGTTTTCAAATGACATCCCCAAGAGGTAAAATATATAGTGAAAACAATAGTGGTCCTAGAACGGAACCTTGAGGAACACCGAAATTTACAATTGATTTGTCAGAGGACGAACCATTCACAGAGACAAACTGATATCTTTCCGACAGATAAGATCTAAACCAGGCCAGAACTTGTCCATGTAGACCAATTTGGGTTTCCAATCTCTCCAAAAGAATGTGGTGATCGATGGTATCAAAAGCGGCACTAAGATCTAGGAGCATGAGGACAGATGCAGAGCCTCGGTCTGACGTCATTAAAAGGTCATTTACCACCTTCACAAGTGCAGTCTCAGTGCTATGATGGGGTCTAAAACCAGACTGAAGCGTTTCGTATACATTGTTTGTCTTCAGGAAGGCAGTGAGTTGCTGCGCAACAACTTTTTCTAAAATTTTTGAGAGGAATGGAAGATTCGATATAGGCCGATAGTTTTTTATAATTTCTGGGTCAAGATTCGGCTTTTTCAAGAGAGGCTTTATTACTGCCACTTTTAGTGAGCTTGGTACACATCCGGTGGATAGAGAGCCGTTTATTATGTTCAACATAGGAGGGCCAAGCACAGGAAGCAGCTCTTTCAGTAGTTTAGTTGGAATAGGGTCCAGTATGCAGCTTGAGGGTTTGGAGGCCATGATTATTTTCATCATTATGTCAAGAGATATAGTACTAAAACACTTTAGTATCTCCCTTGATCCTAGGTCCTGGCAGGGTTGTGCAGACTCAGGACAATGGAGCCCTGGAGGAATACCTAGATTTAAAGAGGAGTCCGTAATTTGCTTTCTAATGATCATGATCTTTTCCTCAAAGAAGTTCATAAATTTATTACTGCTGAAGTGAAAGCCATCCTCCATTTGCGAATGCTGCTTTTTAGTTAGCTTTGCGACAGTGTCAAAAAGAAATTTCGGATTGTTCTTATTTTCCTCAATTAAGTTGGAAAAATAGGATGATCGTGCAGCAGTGAGGGCTCTTCGATACTGCACGGTACTGTCTTTCCAAGCTAGTCGGAAGACTTCCAGTTTAGTGTGGCGCCATTTCCGTTCCAATTTTCTGGAAGCTTGCTTCAGAGCTCGTGTATTTTCTGTATACCAGGGAGCTAGTTTCTTATGACAGATGTTTTTAATTTTTAGGGGTGCAACTGCATCTAGGGTATTGCGCAAGGTTAAATTGAGTTCCTCGGTTAGGTGGTTAACTGATTCTTGTCCTCTGACGTCCTTGGGTAGGCAGAGGGAGTCTGGAAGGGCATCAAGGAATCTTTGGGTTGTCTGAGAATTTATAGCACGACTTTTAATCTTCCTTGGTTGGGGTCTGAGCAGATTATTTGTTGCAATTGTAAACGCAATAAAATGGTGGTCCGATAATCCAGGATTATGAGGAAAAACATTAAGATCCACAACATTTATTCCATGGGACAAAACTAGGTCCAGAGTATGACTGTGGCAGTGAGTAGGTCCAGAGACATGTTGGACAAAACCCACTGAGTCGATGATGGCTCCGAAAGCCTTTTGGAGTGGGTCTGTGGACTTTTCCATGTGAATGTTAAAGTCACCAAAAATTAGAATATTATCTGCTATGACTACAAGATCTGATAGGAATTCAGGGAACTCAGTAAGGAACACTGCATATGGCCCAGGAGGCCTGTAAACAGTAGCTATAAAAAGTGATTGAGTAGGCTGCATAGATTTCATGACTAGAAGCTCAAAAGACGAAAACGTCATTGTTTTTTTTTTTTGTAAATTGAAATTTGCTATCGTAAATGTTAGCAACACCTCCGCCTTTGCCGGATGCACGGGGGGTATGGTCACTAGTGTAACCAGGGGGTGAGGCCTCATTTAACACAGTAAATTCATCAGGCTTAAGCCATGTTTCAGTCAGGCCAATCACATCAAGATTATGATCAGTGATTAGTTCATTGACTATAACTGCCTTGGAAGTGAGGGATCTAACATTAAGTAACCCAATTTTGAGATGTGAAGTATCACAATCTCTTTCAATAATGGCAGGAATGGAGGAGGTCTTTATACTAGTAAGATTACTGAAGCGAACACCGCCATTTTTAATTTTGCCCAACTTAGATCGAGGCACAGACACGGTCTCAATGGGGAAAGCTGAGCTGACTACGCTAACTGTGCTAGTGGCAGACTCCACTAAGCTGGCAGGCTGGCTAACAGCCTGTTGCCTGGCCTGCACCCTATTTCATTGTGGAGCTAGAGGAGTTAGAGCCCTGTCTATGTTCGTAGATAAGATGAGAGCACCCCTCCAGCTAGGATGGAGTCCGTCACTCCTCAGCAGGCCAGGCTTGGTCCTGTTTGTGGGTGAATCCCAGAAAGAGGGCCAGTTATCTACAAATTCTATATTTTGGGAGGGGCAGAAAACAGTTTTCAACCAGCGATTGAGTTGTGAGACTCTGCTGTTGAACTCATCACTCCCCCTAACTGGGAGGGGGCCAGAGACAGTTAATCGATGCCGACACATCTTTCTAGCTGATTTACATGCTGAAGCTATGTTGCGCTTGGTGACCTCTGACTGTTTCATCCTAACATCGTTGGTGCCGACGTGGATAACAATATCTCTATACTCTCTACACTCGCCAGTTTTAGCTTTAGCCAGCACCGTCTTTAGATTAGCCTTAACGTCGGTAGCCCTGCCCCCTGGTAAACAGTGTATGATCGCTGGATGATTAGTTTTAAGTCTAATACTGCGGGTAATGGAGTCGCCAATGACTAGGGTTTTCAATTTGTCAGAGCTAATGGTGGGAGCCGTCGGCGTCTCAGACCCCACAGCGGGAGGAGTAGAGACCAGAGAAGTCTCGGCCTCCGACTCCGACTCGCTTAACGGGGAGAACCGGTTGAAAGTTTCTGTCGGCTGAATAAGCGACACCGGTTGAGCATTCCTACAGCGTTTCCCTCCAGAAGCCATGAGAAAGATGTCCGGCTGCGGGGACCGTGCGAGGGGGTTTATACTAACGTTACTATCTGTACTTGCTGGTGGCACAGACGCTGTTTCATCCTTTCCTACACTGAAATGACCCTTGCCTAACGATTGCGTCTGAAGCTGGGCTTGCAGCACAGTTATCCTTGCCGTAAGGCGATCGTTCTCCTGTATATTATGAGTACAACGACTGCAATTAGAAGGCATCATGTTAATGTTACTTAGCTTCGGCTGTTTGAAGTCCTGACGAACCATGTCCAGATAAAACCTCCGGGGTAGGAAAGTTGAATGAAAAAAAAAGTTGAGTGAGGGGAAAAAGTAAAAATATACGGTAATGAAAAAGTAAAAACCGTCAGGTAGCAAAGTAAAAACGGCAACAAAAACGCACAGCAGCGTAAACAAGTCTGCAAGTTGTGACCGGAAACAGGAAACTCAACCTGTCGCACACACCTACAGGTAACTATTACCACCTTCACCTGACCCACAGGTAACTATTACCATCACCTTCACCAGACCTACAGGTAACTATTACCACCTGACCTACAGGTAACTATTACCACCACCTTCACCTGACCTACAGGTAACTATTACCACCACCTTCACCTGACCTACAGGTAACTATTACCACCACCTTCACCTGACCTACAGGTAACTATTACCACCTGACCTACAGGTAACTATTACCACCTGACCTACAGGTAACTATTACCACCTGACCTACAGGTAACTATTACCACCACCTTCACCTGACCTACAGGTAACTATTACCACCACCTTCACCTGACCTACAGGTAACTATTACCTTCACCAGACCTACAGGTAACTATTACCTTCACCTGACCTACAGGTAACTATTACCTTCACCTGACCTACAGGTAACTATTACCTTCACCTGACCTACAGGTAACTATTACCTTCACCTGACCTACAGGTAACTATTACCTTCACCTGACCTACAGGTAACTATTACCTTCACCTGACCTACAGGTAACTATTACCTTCACCTGACCTACAGGTAACTATTACCTTCACCTGACCTACAGGTAACTATTACCTTCACCTGACCTACAGGTAACTATTACCTTCACCTGACCTACAGGTAACTATTACCTTCACCTGACCTACAGGTAACTATTACCTTCACCAGACCTACAGGTAACTATTACCTTCACCAGACCTACAGGTAACTATTACCTTCACCAGACCTACAGGTAACTATTACCTTCACCAGACCTACAGGTAACTATTACCTTCACCTGACCTACAGGTAACTATTACCTTCACCTGACCTACAGGTAACTATTACCTTCACCTGACCTACAGGTAACTATTACCTTCACCTGACCTGATCATCCCTCTGATCTCACACCCTCCTCTCTCCTCTCCAGGCACGTGTGTCCATCCTGCAGGTGTGTACAGAGAAGATGCCTCTGGATGATGATGTGTGTCTGGAGGAACTGGCTAGACACACTGACCTCTACTCTGGAGCAGACCTGGAGAACCTGTGCAGAGAGGTACAGAGTACCAAAACACAACTCCCCTGTAAATACAACATACTGTACCTGTCCCTTTAATCCTTCACAATGAGGTACAGAGTACACCAATACACCTGTCCCTAAAGTATAGACAATGCTTTCTTCACCAGTCACTTTTAACCATAGGAGAGAAGAGATTCAGCAACTTGTTTGTTTATACCATAGAATGAGAGCTGCGGGGGTTTAACTGTAATGTTGTCTGCAGGCGGCTCTGTTGACCCTCCAGGATGAAAGTATGGAAGCTTCTAGTATCAAACACCGATACTTCCTCCAGTCTTTACAGAGGATGACTCCCTCTCTCTCGACCCAGCAACTACAGACATACAAAAACCTCTTCAGATGACAAACTATAGACCCACCCCATCAGATGACGCGGCGGACTTGGAAAATAAAAATGTAGTTTCCTTTTTTGTGGGTCTGTTGGCTGTTATGGTGGTGAGTTGACGGTATGTAGGCCTAATTACATTAGGATGATTGTTACTTCTGTTATGACACCCTCCTACTGATTGTAATACATCAGCACAAACAGGATCTCCAGTCCTCCAACAGCACACACTTGTTGTAGGCTGATTAAACTTTAAGGGCTCGATGATTAGAATCAGGTGTGCTTGTCCAGGACCACAATAATATTTACTGTTGGTGTAACTAGAGGACCTGAGGTCAGAAACGGCTAGTTCATGGTCTGGTCAAGGTCAGGAACCCCCAACCCGGGAAAACCGGTGCCCCAGGGACCCACTCCCTGATTTTCACTCAAATTCTGTCTTATTGGGTAAAGGATAATGGCCAGTGAAAGTCAAACATTGAAATATTTTGACCTCCCCACAGTTAATGGAATATACAAGTGTAAACTTCAAGTCTATTTTAGCTAGAAAAGGTACAAGTATTTTGGCTAACAGCCGATTTAAAAAGTTGGACATTGATTTTAGCCAACACATGGCTAAGTCAAGGAAGCTTACCAGCAGCATCCTGGGTTGAATACCTCTGCTCTAGTCCCCTTTAGAAGAACAAACCACAACTCTTTAGGTCAGTGTTCAAAAGAAATTTATTTCTAAATGTAACAGGTTCTTCACATGTTTCCAGTCAATGAATCTGCCAGTTGAGTAAAGGGAAGTGAGACAGGTCTCAGTCTAGTGATAAATTAACTCAAACATTGATAACCATGACTTATTTAAACAAACAGCTGATCATGTGATCAACAACCAGGCAATACTGCATCCTGATGGTAAGGGAATAGAAGTCTCGGTTCTAATGTCCATATTAGTTTACCACTTAAAGTATGCCATTTGGGACGTATCCATACTTCATTCTACGTAGTAGTACACAAGTGTGGATATTGGAGCAGAGCCTTAAGAAGTGTTCAGGTTGAAGGAATCAATGTGCAAATCACTGAGTGCTGCTGTAGAGAGCCAACCCTGACAACAGGATAGACCAAATACCTTTTAAAATTAACATAAAATAAATCAAAACAAGAGCAACAAGGCAGGTAATGCATATACTGAACTGATTTGCAGTTAAAGAAAATGTAATTTTAGTCTGTTCCAACCAACATGTTGATAAGCTTGGACAGGAAGACTGACAGTGGTTTAAGGAACCAACCAAGACCTGAACACACAATGCCAAATGTATTCATATACACACACACGATAAATATTGGCATCTCACAGCCCTCGATGCTTATGGAACAATACTGCATTTCTGAAATGTTGACAGAATCAATCTGGTGAGCAAATAAAACTGGCTGATATTAACTAGAAGCAGTAGTCATGTATTACCCTACTACAGTATTAAACATGATTCAAAGTCACTTTCATTGTCAGTTTCCTGATTTCAGCTAGAATAAGTTAAGTGTTAAAGAAACAAGTAAAACAAAAAGTGTGTGGTCAGTACTCTAAATTCAGATAACCCTTAACATAAAAACATCCTTTGTCTACTGGTTCAACACGGTCAGTAAAGGAGAAGGAATTTTCAAACATTAGCAAAGGCAACATGGACACGATCATCAGATTAATAGATTGACCTTTTAGAGATGGCCTGGGCCTCATTTCTGGCTTTGCCTGAAAACGTTACTGGCTTCCTCAGTCCTTTTTCCTCCCTCAATTCCTCTCAAAGCTCATTGGAGGTGGTCGTCAGAGGGTAGGACTTTGGATCCTCTACTCCAATTAACTTTGAGGAGTTGAGGAAACAAGGACAGAGGAAGAAAGGATTGGCCAGCTAGTAACATTTTCAGACACAGCCTCACATCAACCTAGTCAAACACTGATACACTAGAAGACCAATACGAACTTCAGATATTCACACAGTTAACTTGCATTTCTGTGTAAGTTGTTGCATTGGCGTGCCAGACTTTACATACAGGTGCATATCTCATGTTAGGATTGGTCCTTAACAGGTCAGAGTAGATGCCAGTGGTTCTACCTTGTGAGGAGAGGATGACAGACACCGTGAATCTTAATTGTCCTGAATTTGATGTTCCTCCCCTCGGACCTTCTCCTCCGATGTGTTTTGAGGAGGCAGCAAGAAGAGGATGCAAGGAATCAAAGAAATAGAATTGAGATGAACCCACAGAGACACATTCCCTGTTGTCACCCCACTGGAAACAATATAACACCTACAGTCAAAGTATAGAGCGCTCAAACAAACATTAACACAGTTCAACTATACAAGTACCAAAAAGAAAGGAATAATGTTAGACATTTACAGGCTTTAATGGTGATTATTATAGATCTTTTGTTTTTGTTGAAAAGTTAAGATTCGCTCAACCCCTCTTCAGAAAGCTTTGCAAGCAGGTCAACAGCCCAGGAGGAATCAGCTGTCCTTTAAAAATAAAATGTGCATCTGACTGTCCGTCCAAATATCCTGGCGATGGCATCGACCAGATCACTACGCTTTGGCACCAGTCTGGTTTAACGTCCTCAGACTGCTTTTAATTCAGGCTATGTGGTGGACTCTCGGCAGTGTGTACAGGTGCGTGTAGCCCTGTTTCTGTGTGTCTGGACCTGCACGGTGCACCTGGTCAGGCCGTAGGTGTGGAGCAACAGGTGTCTGGCCTTGGCCTGCACGTCCTCCCACGCACTGGCACTAGAGGGCGCTAGAAGCACAATGCACAGAAATAGGTTAGGACACTGGCTCTTCATTTATCTTTCGATTGCTCACATCCTCTCTCGACGCCTCCTTGTTAAAATCCATTGGAGAAGTCGGTCCGAGGGGGAATGACCTTGGAACTTCTCCAATACAGTTGAGAAGGTCGAGGACAAAGGATGTGCACCCCTTTAGTCCCCCAGGGCTCCCTAGTGGCGCAGCGGTCTAAAATACTGCATCTCAGGGCTAGAGGCATCAATACAGACCCTGGTTCGATTCCAGGCTGAATCACAACCGGCCATGATTGGGAGTCCCACTGGGCGGCGCACAATTGGCACAGCATCATTGTAAATAAGAATTTATTCTTAACTCACTTGCCTAGTTAAATAAAAATCACAGAAAGACTATTTGAGATACAAGCAGAGTGTAGAGTTCCTAAACCCATCAACAGAATGCACTCCACATGCCATGTGTACAACTAACAAAGGAGAGGAAGTCAAAGGTCACTCACAGAGCCGCAGGTGTGCAAGGGCCGAGGTCTTGTCACCGGTTAACGCCCACACGTTGAGCTCGTCAACTGATTGGACGTCCTCCAACTTCAGAAGGTCTTCTCTGATTCGCTGAACGTCCACATGCCTGGGAGCCCCTAACAGCAACACACACTTTCAGTTTCATGAAACTCAGAACATTAACATTGTTTCTCTCTAGCGAGTCTTGTTACCATGTTCACTAAGTTGTTTACAAAAGACTTGTGCCTTTCATAGCGTGAGAACAATCTATTATTTAAACATCATGGGACATTTTTACAGCTCCAGATTAGGCAATTGAAAGTGTGTTTTAGTGCAGGACTAAGTATATTAAAGCAGCTCTATATAATCATGGTTAGAGTTCATGGCAGTGTCAGACAGGAAGTGAATAGAATAAGCATTTGTTCTGATGACAGTAGATCCGTCTGGTTAACAATGAGCAGAAATATGATGATGTAGATTACCTCCGTCTCTCCAGGACATTATGGTATGATCTAGATCAGCGGTTCCTATTACTTGTCCTGGGGACCCAAAGAGGTGCACGTTTTTGCTTTTGCCCTAGCAAATCAAAGGCTTGATGAGTTGAATCAAGTGTGAGTGCTAGGGTGAAAACTAAAATGTGCACCCCTTTATGCCCCCAAGACCAGGACTGAGAACCACTGATCTAAATCACATACAGTACACAGGCTAATACACTGGTTCCCAACTCCAGTCCCCCCAACAGCACACAGTTTTGTTGTAGCACCAGACAAACACCTGATTCAACTAATCATCATCATCATCCCCTCAATGAGTTGAATCAGGTGAGTTTGTCAGGGCTACAACAACATGTACTGTTGGGGTACTGGAGGACTGGAGTGGGGAAACACGGGCTAATATATGAACTGTAGTACACGTAGCCGTTGTCTCACCCTCGAGGACGATGACTCCTGTGTCCCGTATGATGCGTATCGTTGTGAACAGCACCAGGATAGAGAAGATGTAAGTACAGATGGGGTCTGCCAGCTTGTACTCTGGCTAGGGGGGCAAAGGTCAGGTCAATCTAACAGCTTGTTCGTTAGGCACAAACTGAAGGAAAAACACAAATAGTTCCTTTCTATGTGGACTTGTCCAATAAGTCAGGGTTTCCCAAACTCGGTCCTGGGGCTCCCCCTGGGTACAGGTATTAGATTTTGCCATAGCACTACACAGCTGATTCAAATAACTGACTCCTCATCAAGCATTGATGATTTGAATCAGTTGTGTAGTGCTAGGGCAAAACCAAAACGTGCTCCCGAGGGGGGCCCCAGGACCGTAGGTACAAAACCAAAACGTGCTGCCAAGGGGGGCCCCAGGACCGTAGGTACAAAACCAAAACGTGCTGCCAGGGGGGGCCCCAGGACTGTAGGTACAAAGCCAAAACGTGCTCCCGAGGGGGGCCCCAGGACCGTAGGTACAAAGCCAAAACGTGCTCCCGAGGGGGGCCCCAGGACCGTAGGTACAAAGCCAAAACGTGCTCCCGAGGGGGGCCCCAGGACCGTAGGTACAAAGCCAAAACGTGCTCCCGAGGGGGGCCCCAGGACCGTAGGTACAAAGCCAAAACGTGCTGCCAGGGGGGGCCCCAGGACCGTAGGTACAAAGCCAAAACGTGCTGCCAGGGGGGACCCCAGCACAGAGTTTGGGAAACCCTGCAATAAGAAACGGTAATTTGCGTTTGCCATTGCAAAATGTTATACAACTTTTTCTGTTGCATGGACTAATGAACACAACCCTGGCCCGACCAAGAAAGCCCTTAAACCATCCCATTCATCCCTTCAACATTAAACAGTTCCAAAATAAATGGATCTTTAACCCCTCTTCCTGCTCCCAGGTCAGACGTTCCAGCCTACCTTGAAGCGAATGATGTAGGCAGCTATGAGGACCCCAATACTCTGGACCAGGTCTCCCAGTGCATGGATGAAGGCTGCCCTGACCGCCAGGCTTCCCTGGGGCCCCTGGGCTGGGGGGCCACCGTGGCCATGGCCGTGTGAGGGTGGAGGGGGAACCCCGTGTGAGTGACCATGACCCCCGTGGGAGTGGAGGTGACCGTTACCGGTCTGGTTCAGGAGGAAACCCATACTAAATAAATAAAGAGAGAGAGGAGAGAGATTTGTCAGTTTGCTTTAACTTCTGGTGGCCGTTTAATTATGTACTACTACGTTAATCATTACTATACATGATTGAGGCTACCCCCCCCCCCACCAACACACGCCCCAACCCCCCCCGCTCGTCAACACACGCCCCCCCCCCCCCGCTCGTCAACACACGCCCGCCCCCCCCGCTCGTCAACACACTAACGGTTTTGACTTGAGGTTATTGTTTGTAGGGGTGCCAGGTAGGTTGTGCCTACCAGAGAAAATATTGCCTTCTCCTTTTGGTTTGGGAGGGAATGAGTCCCATCTGGTCCGTCAAGTCTACACCAATACAAAGGACTCATGTAAAAGTCAGGATGGACATACACTTTTCATAAACCCTTAAAACATTGGAAATAACTTCAAAACAAAGGTATTCTTTTCCGTGGGTTGTATTACCAACATAAATGATCACACACACACATAAAACAAATAATGAGTTCTGGTTCCTCCAGAAAAGTCCTGTACCTCGGACCTAAAAGAGCCCAGCCCGGTAAACAAGTTCAGGGAACTCAAGTGACCTTAGTCACGCAATGTTTGTCCGTTCATCCCAGTGTAACGTAAACCCAGTACCAATCATACAATCAAAACAACAATTATTTTACCACAACCATAAAGCGTATCAAATCTTAATAAGTCCTCAACTACAACTAACTACATAAATCATCACGGTATACATCACACCAAAACAAATGAAATACCGTATACAAAAAGGTTGTAGTCAGTCGGTCAGTCAGACAAGCCAATCCGCTAACAGATCTCCAGCGGAGAAAGGCCATGAAGAACAGAGAGGTGTAGTCCACGGACGCTAAGAGTGGATCCGATCCTGGGTAAACTTGCTATTAGGCTACAAAGCACACTTTTAAAGGCAACAAAACAAACGGAACAGAGCAGCTTCGGAACTGAGGGCTGAACACATCCTCAGCTGATGCTGGCTATTTAATATGGGAATTAAAGGGAAAGCGCCCTATTGGAAGGAGAAGCACTGAGACGGTTCAGACTAATTCAGGGCCGTCACAAGACACGCCACGCTCACCTGCACACGCCACGCTCATCTACACACAACATTTACATTTTTTATTTTATTTATACAGGTTTTTCTCATTGAGATAACATCTCTTTTCCAAGAGAGACCTGGTCCAATAGCAGCAGGGAGAACAACATTTCAGACAACTTACATGCACTAACAACCCTAAACAAAACAATTACATATTACGTTAAAATAAATACTAAAAAAAAACAGCTGTCCTAAAGACAATTACACTGAGCTTTACATGGACCAGGAGTTAAAACTCCAGCAACATGACTAGATCATCAAATGTTTAAATGTTCAGGAGAGAATTCCAGGACCACGGAGCTGAGTAAATAAAACTATTTCTACCATGGCCTGTTCTAATTCTTGGTATTGTTAAAAGCCAATGGGACCGTAATTGATATTTATTTACCGACATGATTAAAAAAAAGAACAGAGTGGCATTTTACCCAGTATGGCCTTATAAATCAGTGTATACCAGTGTTTAAGCCTACGCAAGGTCAATGACGACCAGCCAACAGCCTGTAGAGATCACAATGATGTATTAGACGTTTTTGATTGGTAATGAACCTGAGGACTACATGATACACTGAATAAAGTGCTCTCAGGGTAGTGGTTGAGGCCTGCATATATAGAACAACACTCAAATCTTCCTGGCCTCCAGAGGAAAAACAAGCCTTATTCCGATAATAAAAACCTATTTCCAGCTTGAGCTTCCTTATCAAGTTCTCCACATTAACAGTGAAGCTCAGCTGGACTTCATCCCACACACCCTAATATTTGTACACTTTGACTTGCTCTATAGTATGTCCAGCCAATGTAGCAATGACATGATTAGTAACATGCCTGGCATTTGAAAATACCATGCATTTTGTTTTACCCGGATTCAGAACCAGCTTTAAATCATACAGATTCTGTTGATGCTGTTTGGGCATTTTCAAAAGCCAAAGAAACTACCACCACTTGAATAAAGAACAGTATCATCTGCATAAAAATGAACATCTGCTGTTTTTACAGCTCCAGATTACGCTCATCTACACACGCCACGCTCATCTACACACGCCACGCTCATCTACACACGCCACGCTCATCTACACACGCCACGCTCAGTATCATCAACAACACTCTACACACGCCACGCTCTAACCAAGTGAGTCACACAATTGAAAAGTAATTTAGCTCCAGTAGTGTGGAGTGGAGACGAAAAGACCTTTGTACTGCAGTAGTTTATGACATGTCATCATACACTGACTGTGGGTCTTTTACAGCCAGACACACTGCTGTCCTTGGCTGGAGACAAGGAAGCTTCATCATTCATTCACTCTAACTGGAATCAGGAATCCCTCCCTCCTCCCCACTGTCAGGTCAGGGCTGGTGAGTGTTCTGGTGCATAATGACCGCTCTCTCTGTCTCTGTGTGTGTGTGTGTGTGTGTGTGTGTGTGTGTGTGTGTGTGTGTGTGTGTGTGTGTGTGTGTGTGTGTGTGTGTGTGCATGCAGGTGTGTACTCAGCTACTCACACTAGGTTGACAGCGACCCCCACAGCTGCAGTGATGAGCATGGCATCTCCGTTGATTTCAAAGTCCTGACTGACAGTTCTCTGCACCGCCTCGTTCAACAACACCCCCGTTAGGATGTAGATGAGTAACACACTGATACCGGCTGAGACCACCTCTATGGGGGGTAGAGACACAGAGATGAGATGGACCAGATAATGTACCGACACGTTTATACTGGACAGCTGAATGGAACATGTTAACAGTTTACTGTCTGCATCTGAAACAGTAGTAACCTCTGAGCTTCTCAATCACAAAGTCACTTTCCTTACACAGTCTGAGGAGAAAAACATGAGACAAGATCAAAACACTGCTGACCTCACATTCCATCTCAAAAATATGATAACTTTCTAGATGTCTCTTTATGGAGCAAGAGGAGAGGGGTAACTGTAACCTACCTAGGCGATGCAGTCCGAAGGTGAATCTGTTGGTGGGTGGTTTAGCAGACAGCCACAGTGCCAGCAGAGACACCACTATCCCAATCAGGTCAGTTAACATGTGGAGAGCATCAGTCATTATGGCCAGACTGTTAGCTACATAACCACCTAGAGACACAGAGACAAACGCATCATAATACATTATCGCCAACAAAATGTCACTTAGGGCCCACAAAAGGCTAGGGCCGGCTATGACTGCACATGTGGTTATGGATGGAACTGGGTATGCAGACCTGAGAGCCACTGCTGCCCCCCATGATGAGTTCAGATTTTATGGCCCCACCCCATCAAAGTTGCCTATCCATGACCCACATTATAACCTACTAATACATTAGGCTACATAGATAGCTGTTAGCTACATCTCCACCTACAGACAGCTGTTAGCTACATCTCCACCTCCAGACAGCTGTTAGCTACATCTTGTTAGCTACATCTCCACCTACAGACAGCTGTTAGCTACATCTCCACCTACAGACACACACAGACAGCTGTTAGCTACATCTCCACCTACAGACACACACAGACAGCTGTTAGCTACATCTCCACCTACAGACACACACAGACAGCTGTTAGCTACATCTCCACCTACAGACAGCTGTTAGCTACGTCTCCACCTAAAGACACACACAGATAGCTGTTAGTTCATTCAAAACGGCTATTTCTCAGAACATAATCAAACACACATTACATTTGTCATCTTAGGTGTATGTGTGTATTGTTATGGCAGCAGGTGATTGTACAGGTACACTAATACCACTATGTGTTGAACATTCCTCCACTCTTCACCTGGGACCAGGTATGAGGAGGGACGGGTATGACCGACTAAGATTACAGATCCAATCACAATGTTGATGTGGGAGATGTATGATCTGAAAAGAAACTGAGTATAGTCTACAGCTGTCCCCAGCCCTGGTCCTGGAGAGCTACAGGGCCTACACTGGGCAGACTTCAGTTTCAGCCCGTCACTAACACTCTTCATTCACCTAATAAAAGGTGTTGATGATTAGTTAGTGGAATCAGGTGTGCTCTAGCGCTGGGCGTGCAGTGAAACCGCAGTACCTCTCCAGGACCAGCGCTAGTGAGTATGTCCACTCAGGGTACTTCAGTTTGGAACTTGGAAGTCAATGCTCCAAACATCATACCAAGTTGATTTGATTGGAACTTGAAGCCAACAGCTTTAACCTCACAGTACTAACAGTGTATAATGAGTCTGTAGTCAGTCCTGTAACAGACTAGTGTAGTGTTTTGTCTGCTCACCTATCAGTTCTCCAATCATGAAGAGGAAATACAACACTGAGGCCCAAGCCAACTTCTTCATCACTCTCCTCCGTTTAACCCCCTCTCTCTTCCTCGTGCAGCTCTCACACTGCGACCGGTCCATGTTGACACCGGGGCTCCCCAAACTCCCCGAAGACGAGTCGAGCAGCGAATCGTCATCATCCACCACCACTGTGTTCACCGCGACGCCGTTCGACGGTGCCCCTGCTGCGTAGTCCTCCATCTCACCGGAAACCACCACTTTGAGTTTGTTGAACTTGGGCGCCTCATCCTCCGCGAGCTCGTCCCCGGAGAGGTCAAAGGGCGCCGTGTCGCTCAGGTCCCAGTCCTCAGGCTCCTTCCTAAAGGCGGACCGCACCTTGCTCATGAAGCTCGCACCACCTGACATCGTTAACGCCAGTTGTTGACAGGTCAGGAGCTGTTAACGTTCAATTATACCGGTCTGAGCTTGGTGTGCTTCTCACCAATGTCACCATGCGGCCGTCTTATAACGTACTGAATCAGTGGTTGTAACGTTACATCTGTGTTGACACACCTGAAACATGGAAATAATTCATCATTAGCAGAAAGAAAGAACACGTCCTATCGTTACTTAGAACACACCCAATGTCTGTTAAAACGGCACAGTATAATAAAGATGATTTATTTTAATTGTAATAGCTAACTGCACACCAGGTTGACATTTAAGTATGTTTCGATCGTCTACCCGTGTAACAGAATACTCCGAGGTGGACATGGATTTAAGGAAGCCTACATATTCAATATTTCATGCACTGAAAACGATAACCATTCCATTTCAGAGAATTCTGATGATTCGAGGGGAACTTAAATGGGGGGATAACAGCACCTCCAACAGAAAAACACACAATGCATCCACACTCGGCTGAATCAAAACAGCTTGCTAGTTGTCTGCATGCAAATTCCTCGTTGTCATTAAACAAATTAACGTTGAAAACAACATCTTGTTGACTACACACAATAATGTCTGGCAACAAATCGATTCACCATTGCCAGAAGAGGGGAGGCTTGATTAGTTCGCCAAGCTAGCTCGGAGACTCGAGTTTAACTGAGCTGAAAACATCACATTCCTCTTAGAACAGCGTTAAAATTACCGATCGTCAGCCTTTTCTAGGGGAGACCATTTCCTCACTGTGATTCGGTTCAAAACCATTTCTTTAACATCGCACAGTTAATAGTTTGAGAAACAAGTAATCAAGCTAGATTCGTTCAAACAGGAAGTCCAAACAGTCACATGAGTGACGCCCTGTCACATGATGTTTTCCAGACGTTGCCGTTGTTGATGGAGAGCTAATTTCAAAGGTAAATGGTTCAAAATCATCTGTATATTTTACAATATAACATGATTGCCTCCATTTGGAATGACTTGAATGTGTTTTGCTGCCCTAGCTAACTGTAGAGAGGACAGCATTTCTAGATTTATTCAGAATGGCATAGCTAGCTAGCATAGCCAGGCACCATAGCGCTCTCCTAGACGTGCTGGTATCAAACTAGCTAGCTAGCATAGCCAGGCACCATAGCGCTCTCCTAGACGTGCTGGTATCAAACTAGCTAGCTAGCATAGCCAGGCACCATAGCGCTCTCCTAGACGTGCTGGTATCAAACTAGCTAGCTAGCATAGCCAGGCACCATAGCGCTCTCCTAGACGTTGCTGGTATCAAACTAGCTAGCTAGTTGATCCATTTTATTGATACCTGGTTGTGTTGTCTGAGTCAGGCATTCACTTACAAAGGACATTCAGCCAGGGCTTGCCAATCCTCCCCTGAATAGCTACTGGCTTTTCAGGCATTTGCTCCAGCCCTACTGTAACACACCTGATTGTACTAATCACCTTTGATCAGCTGAATCAGGCGTTTTAGAGCAGGGCTGGAATAAAAGTCTGCACACTTCTCCAAGAGGAAGTGGGTTTGCAACCCCTCAGTAGGTTCAAGTGGCTAACATCTCCAGTGTTTCCCCTATATTCATTTAGCAGTGGTGGGGCAGAATAAACAAAGAAATAATAGTTAACTATTAACAGTTCATATTGTGTTAACTCATACCCAAATAATGTTGTTGACTCATCCTATACTTGTATTTGCATAAAATAAAAAACCCACCTCAAACTTTAAAAAAAAGCTTGCTATTTTGTCATATAGTGTGATGTAATACTCCTCAGAAGGATGAGCTGGCCAATCAGCAGTCCACCTGCATGAATATTTTTAATAACCAGTATACGCCCACACCATTCCAACACAGAAAAGCTTTGTTGACATACTTCATTACCATTTTTTGTAAGGAAAACTATTTCACTGATATTGTAAGTAATTATAGGTCATATTTCATAGAAATCTGGAAACACCAGGCACACCGCTAAACATTGCTAATTTTGCCACTGCTGCTGCTTGCTTTCTTTAGGCTGTAGAATCAGACAGTGACGTCCAACATGGAGACAGAGGGGAGGGCAGATGAGGGTTCCTCGTCTCAGCGTGACCCTCAGAACACTGGCAGCTACGGTAACTAGTTATGAGTTGCACATGCTTATCTCAACTCTGAATCAGACCCTTATGCCAGATTTGGACTACAGAACCAAACTGAACCAAGTTGAGTTGTACTGGGCTGGCCTGGTTACATATTCACAATAGTTTCTGGAACCATGGTGGACAAGACATTGTGAAAATGAAATATTGGAGCCAGGACAGTACGGTTCATGTCTACCCTAGAGTGTGAATCAGTCACTTTTCAGTGCTTTTCCACTGGCAGGCTTTGCACCAGTTTTTGGTCCAAAGATGTTTATTATAATAATAAAATAATTTGGTGTGTGCTTACAGTATATTTGTCTTATTTGAATTGGAAATGTGTTGTTTGTATATCCCCCTCTCCCTGAGATACTCTGAGTGTGGGATCACGGTCAGGGTCTGCCATCATCAACGGCGGCCCTGGAGCAATTAGGGTTAAGAGCAATTAGGGGTTTTCACCTTGTCGGCACGTTGATTCGAACTAGAGACCTTTTGGTTACTGGCCCAACACTCTTAACTGCTAGGCTACCTGCCACCTCCGAGACCTGTCCCAAAAAAGCCCCAAAAAGTCTAGGGCCATGGACCTACCCAGACATGAGGTCAGACTGAAGGGAGTGGGACTGGTCTTTCTACATATGACCAGTTAGAATTTACAAAGTGTTTGTTATTGCCCCTCAGATTTCAGCCTGACTCCCCAGGACTCTCTGCCTACAGAGGACTCCCAGCCTGCAGAGAAATCAGTCCCTATTGAAGAGCCCATTGTAGTGGACAGAAAGGCCATAGAGAAACTGACAGAAGGCCTGCTCTCTCACTACCTGCCTGACCTCTACAGCTCCAAACAGGCTCTGTTGGAACTCAAGTTAGTATTCAAATCACATCAGACATTAAAACAAACCCTTGGGTTGCATCCCAAATGGAACTCTCTTTCCTTTAAGGTGCACTACTTTTTACCAGGGCCCATAGGGTAGTGCAATATGAAGAGAATAGGGTGCCATTTGGGATGCACTTCTTGTTTCCTTTAGTCCAGTTTCATCTTTCACTTTCAGTTTATTAGGAGGATAATGATAATTCACAGATCACGTTGTAATTAGATTCTACTTTAAAAGATAGATAGTATTCTCTGTCCATGTTACAGATGTTGTGGTGTGTGACTGTCTTGTGTTTGAGGCTCTTATGTTCCTCTCCTTTCCTCTTGACCAGTCAAAACCAAGTCATCCTGCTGGACACACTGGACCAAGAAGTCACCAAATTCAGAGAGTGCAACTCCCTACTGGATCTAAACTCACTGGTACATTTGTCTGTCTGGCTGGCTGGCTGGCTGGCTGTCTGTCTGTCTGTCTGCCTGTTGTTTCAAACATACACAGCATCTGAAGAGAATACTTTCATTGTCCACCCCTCCTGTTCCCTGTAGGACTGATGGATGTTTGTAACCAGTTTGTTTCAGTTCACAGAGGCCAAGTTTTATCACGGTAAACTGGTGAACGTACGTAAAGACATGATCATGCTGCACGAGAAGACAACTAAACTAAAGGTGGGTGGATGTTTATTTCCCCCAGAATGGACTATTGTTGCTTAGCTCACCACATAGTTTCTCCTCCACCTCCTCCATGCATTCTCCCCTTTTCTATGGTAGCAGTTGATAAGAAATTGTTGTTTTAAATGTAAACCTACATTTGAAATTACTGACATTGAATTGAATGGGAAACTGGGATGAAATGTTTTTTAAAACAATTTGTCTCTCTGTCTCCAGAAAAGAGCGTTGAAGCTCCAGCAGCAGAGACAGAAGGAGGCTATGGAGAAAGAACAACAGAGAGACAAGGAGCTGGAGAGAGAGAGGCAGCTGATTGCCAAACCTGCCAAGAGAACATAGAACCATCCATGAACTCTGTCCTAACTCTGTCACTGCCAACTATACTATACAGCCAAAGATGAGGGATGCGCCACACATGTCGAGGGCTCCGATCCTGATCCCCTCTCTGGTTGTTGAACAGTAGACCAACTCTATTCCTCAAGATGACACAGTTCATCCATGGTTGTTGTCAGAAAGTCAGACATGATTTGGTCTCTTGTATACAGAGGTGTTAGGACAAGTACTGCTTGGAGGTAGTTTTATATTCAGAGGTGTCAAGACGATTACTACTCCTTGTTAGTTTTTGTGGCCAATCATGCTGTTTAGATCAGAATCAGCACACGCCAGCAGTGATTATTCCTCACTTCATCCTAAATGGCTGTAATAATAGAGATTTCCAAGGTGAATAAAAGAGAAGAGCAGATGAAGTCAATCAAAATCAATCTGGTTTAATACAAGTTGCAACAGAGAGACTCCTCCAGCACAGAAGCAGAGAAAACATCTGTAACCCATTTCTCTAAGTGTGTTTTGAGTAAGTTTGAGGGGTGAATGCAGCATATGGGGATGTGTGAAACTTCCTCTTCAGCATCAAGTGTCCCCACTAAGACGCTTCAGAACGGCGGTCACCTGTGCTAGCGAAGCAGAGGTTCTGGGGTTCCAGCTGAATTAGGAGGGAGCAGTACTTACTAAGGAAGCAGTGATCCTTTACATAAGCAGGCCCTTATATTCTAATGTCACAGCACCAATGTTCTGTAAACACCAGCCAAGAAGCTTGTTGGAAGTCACAACATCAGCTGCTACAGAATCACAGTGTCACAGAATACAATAACAATCAGTGTCCTCCAGTCTGGCGTCCACCACTCAACAGATATGAGAACAATCCATAACATTCAGTATCAAGTCTAGTGACCATCAACCTGTACACAAATGAGTGTCCTAAATAGAACACTGGAAATCATGTGTATTACACAAAAGGAAAACATCTATATTAAGCATTGTATTAATTGCTAACAAGCATTAGCGCAATAACTGTAAGCCTAGTTAGCATTGGTTCGCTAAAGTACCTCTATCTTGATACTGGACAAGTTCATCTGACTCTGGGGAAGGAAGTAGATAAAGGGCCTCGCTGCCAAACTCCCGAAGTATCCCTTTAAGTGAATATGCTGAATATGAGCTTTGTGCATCTTAAATTACAGTCCCCTGTTTTAGTCATTTGACATACCCACCAAAAGTGGCATGCAAATGACCAAGTATCTCAATGCATTTTCAAATGTAACATTACTACACATTTCAAAGTGTGAAGATGCCCACAATTAACCTGCCATTCCAAATAAACAATTGTGGCAAACCCAAATCAATTACAGGCTGGGTTGACTCCCACCTCCCTCCTGGCATTCAACCAAGCATCTCTTCAATTCTTATTACATTGGTTTGCAGTTCAGAACTCACAACAGCACACATGAAACATATGGGTGTCAGAGTGGCCTTTGTGTTGTCCCGATATCAATGTCCAGGGCACTAGCGGTTCTGGGGGGGGGGCAGTGCCCCTGTGACAACAATTTTGGCCCCCCTAAATGTGGAGTATGAAATCATTTTTACATAACTCATTTTTGCTATCGTTCTTTTTTTACATCCGTTATTAGACAGTGGCAACAATGATGATTATGAACATGGTCTTTTGCCTGCTAAGAAGTAAACGATATGACAACAATAACGTCTAATGTAACTGGCCCCTCTAACAGTACAACTGGCCCCAGGTTGGCCCCCCCAGTTGAAATGGTCTAGAACCACCACTGGTCCAGGGGAAGTCTGATTTCCCTACCCGGACAACCTGAGCTTCCACAACCATCCTTTGCTCTCCATTCTGCCTCGTCCGTTTTTACCAAGGCACCAGCAGCATGAGAGAAGTTTAGATTAGATGCCTGCTCCATGTGCAAAGTCTCAGGACACTTGCAGCACTCCTGCAAAAAGGGCAGTCAATAGCTCAGATGCTGTATCCAGGTTGCTGGGTGCAGGCTCAGGAAAGCAGCTGTGAGGGACAGGGCTGTAGAGGATATCTTCAGCCGGTTAGAGGGGGTGGGGTCTCACACTGATCTGGTCTAATTCATCTGATGCATGGAAGGTACAATCTGGGGTTCTTATCACAATGAAAGGCCTGAACACAGTTTAGGACATTGCTGATGCCGGAATCAAAGACTAATTCACCACTGTATGACTAATATTTACCAATATTTTCCATACAAATGTTTAACACAAATGTCAAAGAAAATAACAACACTTGTGATGGAGACACTTTTTAAGTTGACATACAGTACTTCATTACAAGTTGAAAATCCCACAGTGCAGTTACAGCGCCGGACCTCAAAGAGAGAACTGGAAAATACAGCAGAACGAACCTAGTGAGATGTGTATAAAAACAACAACAACCCACTTCTTTAGAGATATCAACATCACATTATTACATTTAAACATCACCCAATGCCAACAGACCCACCATTGCCAACAGACCCACCAATGCAGAGGTAAACTTCCTGTTTTCCGGTGTGGTGCTGGTGGTGAGATGCTCTGCTGGTGAAGATGATCAACCCCCACCATAAGGAAGTTGTTTCCATACTCATTATGTTGTGTCAAAACAGAGGTTAGAACCTACGGGGAATTAAAAGCGCATTGGTCCTTCTGTGAATATATTGGAAGTTAGGTGCTTAGTGTCTCAAACCCCCTCTGTACGAGGTCATGAAATTGATTTCTCAGAACATTTATCATTCTCTCCCCTCCAGCAGAGTGTTGTTATGGCTACCAAGCATTCAGCTATGCTGAGCTCGAAAGCCAGAGAACTTACACGTGTGAAAACACATTTCTGATATTTAGATACTCAAAATGTTATTTAAGTTCCTTTAAAAGTGAAACATACCTCACTGTGTAAAAAACAAAAAGCCTACATGGACCAAAAGGAATGTCGGCCTAATGTATGTCCCTAGCACAATATTATGTTAGGCCTCTATTAGCTTACTGTATGTCCCTAGCACAATATTATGTTAGGCCTCTATTAGCTTACTGTATGTCACTAGCACAATATTCTGTTAGGCCTCTGTTAGCTTACTGTATGTCCCTAGCACAATATCCTGTTAGGCCTCTATTAGCCTACTGTATGTCCCTAGCACAATATCCTGTTAGGCCTCTATTCGCTTACTGTATGTCCCTAGCACAATATTCTGTTAGGCCTCTATTCGCTTACTGTATGTCCCTAGCACAATATCCTGTTAGGCCTCTATTCACTTACTGTATGTCCCTAACACAATATTATGTTAGGCCTTTGTTAGCCTACTGTATGTCCCTAGCACAATATTATGTTAGGCCTCTGTTAGCTTACTGTATGTCCCTAGCACAATATCCTGTTAGGCCTCTATTAGCTTACTGTATGTCCCTTGCACAATATTCTGTTAGGCCTCTGTTAGCTTACTGTATGTCCCTAGCACAATATCCTGTTAGGCCTCTATTAGCCTACTGTATGTCCCTAGCACAATATCCTGTTAGGCCTCTATTCGCTTACTGTATGTCCCTAGCACAATATTCTGTTAGGCCTCTATTCGCTTACTGTATGTCCCTAGCACAATATTATGTTAGACCTCTATTAGCTTACTATATGTCCCTAGCACAATATCCTGTTAGGCGTCTATTCGCTTACTGTATGTCCCCAGCACAATATTATGTTAGGCCTTTGTTAGCCTACTGTATGTCCCTAGCACAATATCCTGTTAGGCCTCTGTTAGCCCACTCAACAAGCATCACAGACAAATATACATAAGTATAGACAGGTGGGTTGTGACCAACAAAACCGATGGGTGTGCAACTTTGGATTTCAATCAAAGGATTATTGACAAATAAGTAAACTACATTTTGTTGCCAAATGTTTACTGAAAACACAAATTAATTCGAACAATATGCACTTGTTCTCCTCATTACAGCGTCCTATTATCTATGTAGTGTACAACAGGACCCACTGGGCTCTGGTCAAAAGTAGTGCACTATATAGGGAATAGGGTGCTATTTGGGACACATCCTCTCTCCATCTATGACTTGTTTGTAACTGGACATTTTCAACAGCTATGAATATATGCGCCATTTGAAAGCACTTGAGGGCTTGGATGTTTTTGTGAATACAGTTGACATACGCTGAGTGTACAAAGCATTAGGAACATCTTCCTAATATTGATTTGCACCATCCCCTTTTGCCCTCAGAACAGCCTCAATTCGTCTGGGCTTTAACTCTACAAGGTGTCGAAAGCGTTCCGCAGGGATGCTGGCCCATGTTGACTTCAATACTTCCCACAGTTGTGTCAAGTTGGCTGGATGTCCTTTGGGTGGTAGAACATTCTTGATACATACGGGAAACTGTTTAGGATGAAAATCCCAGTAGCGTTGCAGTTCTTGACACAAACCGGTGTGCCTGGCACCTACTACCATACCCCGTTCAAAGGCACTTAAATATTTTGTCTCACCCATTCACCCTCTGAATGGCACTCATACACAATCCATGTCTCAATTGTCACAAGGCTTTAAAATAATTGTTTATCCTGTCACCTCCCCTTCATCTACACTGATTGAAGTGGATTTAACAGGTGACATCAATAAGTGATCATAGCTTTCACCTGGATTCACCTGGTCAGTCTATGTCATGGAAAGAGCAGGTGTCCTTAATGTTTTGTACACTCAGTGTATCTGTGTTAGTATCATGTCCCACATGGTGTCACCCCAACATAGCATCAGGCACAGCCAGGTTAGTGAATGTAACCTATCATCACATTCTGGTTAACTAAAATGAACATGTTTGTTATACTTATTAACCCCTCTCTATCTCTATATCTCTCCCTCTCTCTCTCTCCCTGTCCCCATCTCTCTCTCTCTCTGTCTCTTTCCGTCTCTCTTTCTCCCTCTCTCTCTCTTTCTCTCTCGCTCTCCCTCTCTCTCTCTCTCCCGTCTCTCTGATAAACTTTGTAATGAAGATAATTGATGCTTTGTCACTTGGAGCTTCATGATACAGCCCCTGATGATGCAGTCCCTGATGATGCAGTCCCTGATGATGCAGCCCCTGATGATGCAGCCCCTGATGATGCAGTCCCTGATGATGCAGTCCCTGATGATGCAGCCCCTGATGATGCAGTCCCTGATGATGCAGCCCCTGATGATGCAGCCCCTGATGATGCAGTCCCTGATGATGCAGTCCCTGATGATGCAGCCCCTGATGATGCAGCCCCTGATGATGCAGTCCCTGATGATGCAGCCCCTGATGTAACATTTCAATTCTTAGGAAATTATTTGGAATTAAAAATAAAATCTCTGAAACAAAGAATGAGAGAGAGAGAGTGTGTGTGTGTGGTGTGTACGAGTGTGTGAATGTGTATTGTAAAAAGTGTGATAGACTAGTATGCTGTTGATTGTTACAGCTGTTATCTGAACACAGTCCACTAGATGGCAGCAGACACCTCTTAGTATGAAGGCATTCAGCTCTGACAACGTCTGCCTAGTCACAGTTCTAGGACCAGTTATCTCTCATTCTGTCCTTTTCCCATGTCATTTTCCCTTTAGGGTTAAAACACAAAACAGACCCTAGGTCAGTGTATGGGGTGACTTCCAACTTCAAGTTGGAGGCTCTGTAGTTGTCTTTGACAGTAAGTTGTAGTTACCCCAGTCCCATTGATTGATATAAGCTATTTTCTTTTTTTATTGCCATTTTAGTAGCCAACAGCAGTCTGCCCCTCCTGCAGTTCCTCTGCTAACAGCAGATGATTCCTCAGCTTCGTATGGAGCTGAAAATTCAACGTGTATATCACTTCTTCATGATGTACAGAGATGTATCTAACTTTGGGGCAAATCCTAACTTCCACTGAAGTCGAATTTTCACTTGATGGCCCATTGACATCATTGCATGACTAAGTAAAAAATCGACTTAAAAGTTATTATTCACCTCTATGTATCTAGTATCTATTACCATGATCTGGGTTTTTCCAGGCATTACCTATGACACTGAAATGACCTGGGAACAGTTTGTATTATACCATTTGTTACTTCCTGACAGAGGAGCTAATATTAGAGACTGGCGACTTGTGAAAACTATGGTACAGTTTGTTGACAAAAAACAGCTTAAATTCCTGGCCACCTCAAGACACCCTCGTGTCGACCGCACCTCCTGCAGCCGCAGACATAAAAAGCTATTTTTACGTCTCACTTTTATTACGTCTTATTTTTACGTCTAGGACAGGAAACGCCTACAAAACCGGCCCTGCTCCTCCTCCCCACCGCCCCCTCTGTCTGGGGCAGGAACTACACTGAGTGAGATCACACTTTGGGCACTATTCAATCCAAATGGGTATCCAGTTTTCCGTGGTAAGACAACAACAACAACATTATTCCTAAACTAAGATAACGAGAGTTTGTATGTGGCAGTAAATTTAAACTGTTTACTTACAACTTTCAACAGTTGAGTTTCTGTCTGTTCCACATGCTTTAGATGTCGTTGTTTAAACTGCATATTGAAATTTAGAGTCTGCTACACAAGAAGGATGATGTTTTTGTCTTATTAACCAGGACACCTGGTCTGTGTGTTTGGTTGAACAGTTGGTTGGGGTGTGTTGAGGGACCAGACAGCCCCTGGTTGGGGTGGGGAGTGTTGAGGGACGAGACAGCCCCAGGTTGGGGTGGGGAGTGTTGAGGGACCAGACAGCCCCAGGTTGGGGTGGGGAGTGTTGAGGGACCAGACAGCCCCAGGTTGGGGTGCGGAGTGCTGAGGGACCAGACAGCCCCAGGTTGGGTTGGGGAGTGTTGAGGGACGAGACAGCCCCAGGTTGGGGTGGGGAGTGTTGAGGGACCAGACAGACCCAGGTTGGGGTGGGGAGTGCTGAGGGACCAGACAGCCCCAGGTTGGGGTGGGGAGTGCTGAGGGACCAGACAGCCCCAGGTTGGGTTGGGGAGTGCTGAGGGACCAGACAGACCCAGGTTGGGGTGGGGAGTGCTGAGGGACCAGACAGCCCCAGGTTGGGGTGGGGAGTGCTGAGGGACCAGACAGCCCCAGGTTGGGTTGGGGAGTGCTGAGGGACCAGACAGCCCCTGGTTGGGGAGTGTTGAGGGACCAGACAGCCCCTGGTTGGGGAGTGTTGAGGGACCAGACAGACCCAGGTTGGGGTGGGGAGTGCTGAGGGACCAGACAGCCCCTGGTTGGGGTAGGGAGTGTTGAGGGACCAGACAGACCCAGGTTGGGGTGGGGAGTGTTGAGGGACCAGACAGACCCAGGTTGGGGTAGGGAGTGTTGAGGGACCAGACAGCCCCAGGTTGGGGTGGGGAGTGTTGAGGGACCAGACAGACCCAGGTTGGGGTAGGGAGTGTTGAGGGACCAGACAGCCCCAGGTTGGGGTGGGGAGTGTTGAGGGACGAGACAGCCCCAGGTTGGGGAGGGGAGTGCTGAGGGACCAGACAGCCCCTGGTTGGGGTGTGTTGAGGGACCAGACAGCCCCAGGTTGGGGTGGGGAGTGCTGAGGGACCAGACAGACCCTGGTTGGGGTGGGGAGTATTGAGGGACCAGACAGCCCCTGGTTGGGGTAGGGAGTGTTGAGGGACCAGACAGCCCCAGGTTGGGGTGGGGAGTGTTGAGGGACGAGACAGCCCCAGGTTGGGGAGGGGAGTGCTGAGGGACCAGACAGCCCCTGGTTGGGGTGTGTTGAGGGACCAGACAGCCCCAGGTTGGGGTGGGGAGTGCTGAGGGACCAGACAGACCCTGGTTGGGGTGGGGAGTATTGAGGGACCAGACAGCCCCTGGTTGGGGTAGGGAGTGTTGAGGGACCAGACAGACCCAGGTTGGGGTAGGGAATGTTGAAGGACCAGACAGCCCCTGGTTGGGGTGTGTTGAGGGACCAGACAGCCCCAGGTTGGGATGGGGAGTGTTGAGGGACCAGACAGCCCCTGGTTTGGGAGTGTTGAGGGACCAGACAGACCCAGGTTGGGGTGGGGAGTGCTGAGGGACCAGATAGCCCCTGGTTGGGGTAGGGGGTGTTGAGGGACCAGACAGACCCAGGTTGGGGTGGGAAGCGTTGAGGGACCAGACAGACCCAGGTTGGGGTAGGGAGTGTTGAGGGACCAGACAGCCTCAGGTTGGGGTGGGGAGTGTTGAGGGACCAGACAGACCCAGGTTGGGGTAGGGAGTGTTGAGGGACCAGACAGCCCCTCGTTGGGGTGTGTTGAGGGACCAGACAGCCCCAGGTTGGGATGGGGAATGTTGAGGGATCAGACAGCCCCTAGTTGGGGAGTGTTGAGGGACCAGACAGACCCAGGTTGGGGTGGGGAGTGCTGAGGGACCAGACAGCCCCTGGTTGGGGTAGGGAGTGTTGAAGGACCAGACAGACACAGGTTGGGGTGGGGAGTGTTGAGGGACCAGACAGCCCCTGGTTGGGGTGGGGAGTGTTGAGGGACCAGACAGCCCCAGGTTGGGGTGGGGAGTGTTGAGGGACGAGACAGCCCCAGGTTGGGGAGGGGATTGCTGAGGGACCAGACAGTTCTTGGTTGGGGTGTGTTGAGGGACCAGACAGCCCCAGGTTGGGTTGGGGAGTGTTGAGGGACCAGACAGACCCTGGTTGGGGTGGGGAGTGTTGAGGGACCAGACAGCCCCTGGTTGGGGTGGGGAGTGTTTTGGGACCAGACAGACCCAGGTTGGGGTGGGGAGTGTTGAGGGACCAGACAGCCCCAGGTTGGGTTGGGGAGTGTTGAGGGACCAGACAGCCCCTGGTTCTGGTGGGGAGTGTTGAGGGACCAGACAGCCCCAGTTTGGGGTGGGGAGTGCTGAGGGACCAGACAGCCCCAGGTTGGGTTGGGGAGTGCTGAGGGACCAGACAGCCCCAGGTTGGGATGGGGAGTGTTGAGGGACCAGACAGCCCCAGGTTGGGTTGGGGAGTGTTGAGGGACCAGACAGAGCCAGGTTGGGGTGGGGAGTGTTGAGGGACGAGACAGCCCCAGGTTGGGGTGGGGAGTGTTGAGGGACCAGACAGACCCTGGTTGGGGTGGGGAGTGTTGAGGGACCAGACAACCCCTGGTTGGGGTGGGGAGTGTTGAAGGACCAGACAGCCCCTGGTTGGGGTGGGGAGTGTTGAGGGACCAGACAACCCCTGGTTGGGGTGGGGAGTGTTGAGGGACCAGACAGCCCCTGGTTGGGGAGTGTTGAGGGACCAGACAGCCCCTGGTTGGGGAGTGTTGAGGGACCAGACAGCCCCTGGTTGGGGAGTGTTGAGGGACCAGACAGCCCCTGGTTGGGGAGTGTTGAGGGACCAGACAGCCCCTGGTTGGGGAGTGTTGAGGGACCAGACAGCCCCTGGTTGGGGTGGGGAGTGTTGAGGGACCAGACAGCCCCTGGTTGGGGAGTGTTGAGGGACCAGACAGCCCCTGGTTGGGGTGGGGAGTGTTGAGGGACCAGACAGCCCCTGGTTGGGGAGTGTTGAGCGACCAGACAACCCTGGGGGCAGCGGTGGTTTCTAAGGTTGTGGTCTCATCTGTGGTCCTCCTATCCTCTCTACCTCATGTCCTCCTCTTCTCCTTCCACCCTCCTCCTCTGCTCTTCTCCTGCTCTCCTACCACTTTGTCTCATTTCTCCTCCTGTCCTCCCCTCTCCTCTCCTTTCCTCCCATCTACCCTTATCTCCTCCTCACCTCTCCTCCCTTCTCGCCTCTTCTCCTTTTTTCCTCACCTCTCCTCCCTCTTATTTCATCACCGCTCCTCCTTCCCTTCTTTCCTCCTTCCCTCCTGTCGCCCTCATCTCATCCTCTCCTGCCATGGTTCTTGTCTCAGTATTTATAATTGTGTCCGTCGGGAGGAAAAACAAACCTCTCCTCTGTAGCCGCAGCTGCACAGCTGTGGCTTGTGGTGTACTGTATCCATCTGTGTGTGTGTGTGTCTGAGTAAACCGTGATTCAGGATGGTGAGGAGTGGGAGGCTGCGTCTCGGTCCAACTCAGCACTGGGCCTCACATCACACACCACCCGACCCCACCCCACCCCACACCACACTGGACGGAACACCTAAACATGATATGGCTGCCAGAGGCCACAGTAACAGGACTAATAGATACTGCATCATGTTCTTATTCCTCTCATACGTAATGTTACCATTTGGTTGGCATGGTAGTATTCCACACTGCCCGTCTCTAGCCATAATATGACGTTCTGCTTGGTATAGTGGGTAGTGGTGTGGTGGAGCTGGAAAACTTTTCTCCTGGTGTTTTGACCAGAGCGGAGTGAGGAGAGTTTTCCTTCCATCCCAGGCTTGTGTGTCTTCACCAGAGTAGACCAGGGCTGAGAGAGGGAGGCTAGCTTTCCTCCCAGGCTGGTGTGTCTTCACCAGAGTAGAGCAGGGCTGAGAGAGGGAGGCTAGCTTTCCTCCCAGGCTGGTGTGTCTTCACCAGAGTAGAGCAGGGCTGAGAGAGGGAGGCTAGCTTTCCTCCCAGGCTGGTGTGTCTTCACCAGAGTAGAGCAGGGCTGAGAGAGGGAGGCTAGCTTTCCTCCCAGGCTGGTGTGTCTTCACCAGAGTAGAGCAGGGCTGAGAGAGGGAGGCTAGCTTTCCTCCCAGGCTGGTGTGTCTTCACCAGAGTAGAGCAGGGCTGAGAGAGGGAGGCTAGCTTTCCTCCCAGGCTGCTGTGTCTTCACCAGAGTAGAGCAGGGCTGAGAGAGGGAGGCTAGCTTTCCTCCCAGGCTGGTGTGTCTTCACCAGAGTAGAGCAGGGCTGAGAGAGGGAGGCTAGCTTTCCTCCCAGGCTGGTGTGTCTTCACCAGGACAGAGCAGGGCTGAGAGAGGGAGGCTAGCTTTCCTCCCAGGCTGCTGTGTTTTGACCAGAACAGAGCAGGGCTGAGAGAGGGAGGCTAGCTTTCCTCCCAGGCTGGTGTGTTTTGACCAGGACAGAGCAGGGCTGAGAGAGGGAGGCTAGCTTTCCTCCCAAGCTGGTGTGTCTTCACCAGAGTAGAGCAGGGCTGAGAGAGGGAGGCTAGCTTTCCTCCCAGGCTGGTGTGTCTTCACCAGAGTAGAGCAGGGCTGAGAGAGGGAGGCTAGCTTTCCTCCCAGGCTGGTGTGTCTTCACCAGAGTAGAGCAGGGCTGAGAGAGGGAGGCTAGCTTTCCTCCCAGGCTGCTGTGTCTTCACCAGAGTAGAGCAGGGCTGAGAGAGGGAGGCTAGCTTTCCTCCCAGGCTGGTGTGTCTTCACCAGAGTAGAGCAGGGCTGAGAGAGGGAGGCTAGCTTTCCTCCCAGGCTGGTGTGTCTTCACCAGGACAGAGCAGGGCTGAGAGAGGGAGGCTAGCTTTCCTCCCAGGCTGCTGTGTTTTGACCAGAACAGAGCAGGGCTGAGAGAGGGAGGCTAGCTTTCCTCCCAGGCTGGTGTGTTTTGACCAGGACAGAGCAGGGCTGAGAGAGGGAGGCTAGCTTTCCTCCCAAGCTGGTGTGTCTTCACCAGAGTAGAGCAGGGCTGAGAGAGGGAGGCTAGCTTTCCTCCCAGGCTGCTGTGTTTTGACCAGGACAGAGCAGGGCTGAGAGAGGGAGGCTAGCTTTCCTCCCAGGCTGGTGTGTCTTCACCAGGACAGAGCAGGGCTGATAGAGGGAGGCTAGCTTTCCTCCCAGGCTGGTGTGTTTTGACCAGAACAGAGCAGGGCTGAGAGAGGGAGGCTAGCTTTCCTCCCAGGCTGGTGTGTTTTGACCAGAACAGAGCAGGGCTGAGAGAGGGAGGCTAGCTTTCCTCCCAGGCTGGTGTGTTTTGACCAGAACAGAGCAGGGCTGAGAGAGGGAGGCTAGCTTTCCTCCCAGGCTGGTGTGTCTTCACCAGGACAGAGCAGGGCTGAGAGAGGGAGGCTAGCTATCCTCCCAGGCTGGTGTGTTTTGACCAGAAGAGAGCAGGGCTGAGAGAGGGAGGCTAGCTTTCCTCCCAGGCTGGTGTGTCTTCACCAGGACAGAGCAGGGCTGAGAGAGGGAGGCTAGCTTTCCTCCCAGGCTGGTGTGTTTTGACCAGAACAGAGCAGGGCTGAGAGAGGGAGGCTAGCTTTCCTCCCAGGCTGGTGTGTTTTGACCAGAACAGAGCAGGGCTGAGAGAGGGAGGCTAGCTTTCCTCCCAGGCTGGTGTGTTTTGACCAGGACAGAGCAGGGCTGAGAGAGGGAGGCTAGCTTTCCTCCCAGGCTGGTGTGTCTTCACCAGAGTAGAGCAGGGCTGAGAGAGGGAGGCTAGCTTTCCTCCCAGGCTGCTGTGTTTTGACCAGGACAGAGCAGGGCTGAGAGAGGGAGGCTAGCTTTCCTCCCAGGCTGGTGTGTCTTCACCAGGACAGAGCAGGGCTGAGAGAGGGAGGCTAGCTTTCCTCCCAGGCTGGTGTGTCTTCACCAGGACAGAGCAGGGCTGAGAGAGGGAGGCTAGCTTTCCTCCCAGGCTGGTGTGTTTTGACCAGAACAGAGCAGGGCTGAGAGAGGGAGGCTAGCTTTCCTCCCAGGCTGGTGTGTCTTCACCAGGACAGAGCAGGGCTGAGAGAGGGAGGCGAGCTTTCCTCCCAGGCTGGTGTGTCTTCACCAGGACAGAGCAGGGCTGAGAGAGGGAGGCGAGCTTTCCTCCCAGGCTGCTGTGTTTTGACCAGGACAGAGATGAGACAATGCCTGGGATAGTGGGTATAGTGGTGTGGTGGATCTGGAAAACATGTCTGGTTCTGCTGGTGTTTTGACCAGAGACCAGAGCAGGGCATGACAGAGTCAGCTGCATCCCAAATGGCACCCTATTTCTTCTTTGGTTGGTGGGTTTATTTTTGTCCTATTTCCCACATGTACTAGTGTGTATTATATACATGTGTGAATTAGAAATGTGTTTTTGTATATCCCATCACCCTCGGAGACACCCTGGGTGAGTGGGGTCACGGACAGGTTCTTCGTGCACTACTCCATGGGCCCTGGTTAAAAGTAATGCACTATTTAGGGAATAGGGAGATTTGAGATGCAACCTCACAGTGAGGCTAGTTTTCCTCCCATCCACTGCCTGCATGGTCTTATATAACCATGACCAGGCCAGACGGGCACAAGGGGAATGTGGGTAGTTGAGTTGCCCAGGCTGACCCAACAGATGGAGTAATATGTTTTTTAAATGTTAAAAAGATGTTTCAGTCAATGTGCCCGTAGAAAGCTCATACAGTATACTATATATATATCTTCACTGTAAGAGGAGAAGTCAGATTCCATTTAATTTGAGTCAATTTAGGAAGTAAACTGAAACTGTAATTCTAATTTTCCTCAATGAGAAGTGAATGAGATATGTTGTTATAGAGGTGAAGGGTTGTCTGCATCTCAAAATGGCAACCTATTCCCTACATAGTTGTTGTCTTCTCTAGGCTAAAGGCCTTCTCTTCTCAGTGATAAACAATCTTGTTGTTGTTGTCCCTGTCTGTGTAATTACTGCCCTGGTATGTTTCACATCTCAGCAGCAACACACAAACACAGACTATGGTGAACCCCAGGAGGTATAGACTTTTACCACCAACCCAGACTCTGGGTTAACCCTTTACTATATCAGCCCAGGGTTGGCTAGCCAAGTGCTGGGTTTACCCTCGACTTGGCCTTTGGTTGCAGTTAGTGTTTGGTTAGCTGGATTAGTTAGTACTGCGTTAACTCTCTCTAGCCCTCATGCTGTACCGGCCTTCATTTTAAGCTCTTTTTTTTGTTTCCCACAAAAATAACGTCTGTGAGTCCTCAAAACAAGGCTTCAGTAAAAAGCGCATTAGAAACAGCAGGTTTTATAAATCACCCTGGTTTCAGTGGGATGGGATCTGCTGCTGTTAAATTGGTAGATATAGCAATGTGCCCTACGCACAGAGAGAGACGCATTGAAGAGCTGGGTTACTGTGGTGGAGGGAAAGGATGATTTGATTCAACCAATGTGCCCTGCCCTTGTTATTGCCCTACGCTGGGTAACAGAGAAGGAGAGAGAGAGGGAGAAAAAGAGAGGAGAGAGAGAGGGAGAATGTTGTGTACTGTGGGAGAATCAGAGAGTTTATGTTTTCAGACAGATGGATGTCTTTCTGTTGTGTCTGCAGATACACAGTCACCTCAGAGGCCAAGGAGAGATGTTGATGGGTTCTGGTCTAGTGGCTGGCCTTAAGAGGTGTGTGTGTGTGTGTGTGTGTGTGTGTGTGTGTGTGTGTGTACATATAAGTATATGATATACATGCACGTGAATATATGGGTAGATACTCTCCAGTCTAAGCCAAACCTTAAACAGTAGAGCAGAGTTAGCCACCAGTCTCCACTAGAATTTATACTGTTGTTTATTCTCTTTCTGAGATGACCACAGACTGACTACTGCTTATCCTGCTGCTTCCCTCAGAACAGACAGGGGAGAGGGGAGGGAGTGAAGAGAGAGGGGAGGTAGAGACAGAGAGAGACATAGAGAGGAGAGAAAGAGAGACAGAGACAAAGAAAGTGGAGAGGTGGTGAAGGAGAGACAGGAGAGAGAGTGACATCCACTATGTCTACCTCTTGGGCCGTTAGTGGTCAGTGTGGTTGAGATAACTCCAGGTCTCCACAGCCGGCCCAGCCCAGGGGTTATGGTTGATCTGTATAGAGTAGACTAGAACCCTTTGAAGAATACTTTTTTATTCCACATAGAACTCTTTTGGGTTCCATGTAGAACCCTCTGTGGAAAAGGTTTTACATGGAGCCCAAAATTGTTCTACTTGGAGCCAAAAAGGGTTCTTCAAAGGGTTCTACTATGGGGACAGCCGAAGAACCGTTTAATTAAGGTTCTAGATAGCACTTTATTTTCTATGATTGTAGAGGTAAGGAGACAGAGTGGCAGAGAGAGAAAAAGAAAGAAAGGGAATGAGAGAGAGGTGCAGAGCAGTTTGTAGTCAGGGGGCGTTCTGGGGCAGCCAGCCCCGCAGCGCTGCAATTATAGACATTTACATTTTTTTTCCAAAGAGGAGCACCACTTCTTCCATAACTGCTTATCTGACGCTCTCATGCAGCGCATTCTATCTCATATACACAGAGAGCCTTATTCTAATGTATCTCCAGAAGATTGTGCGGTAACAGGAAAGGCCTCTTTATCTGTGACGTCTTCTCTTTGACCTAGAACATTTCCACCTCGTTTTAAAGTTACATCATGCTGGGGTACGAGTAGGGGGTTGTGGGAGTGTACCGGGTACTGTATGAGTGGTGGGTTGTGTGAGTGTGTGGGTACGTGTGGTGGGTTGTGTGAGTGTGTGGGTACGTGTGGTGGGTTGTGTGAGTGTGTGAGTGTGTGGTTACGTGTGGTGGGTTGTGGGAGTGTACCGGGTACTGTATGAGTGGTGGGTTGTGTCAGTGTATGGGTACAAATGTGAGTGTGTGGGTACGTGTGGTGGGTTGTGTGAGTGTGTGGGTACAAATGTGAGTGTGTGGGTACGTGTGGTGGGTTGTGTCAGTGTGTGGGTACGTGTGGTGGGTTGTGTGAGTGTGTGGGTATGTGTGGTGGGTTGTGTGAGTGTGTGGTGGGTTGTGTGAGTGTGTGGGTACGTGTGGTGGGTTGTGTGAGTGTGTGGTGGGTTGTGTGAGTGTGTGGGTACGTGTGGTGGGTTGTGTGAGTGTGTGGGTGCGTGTGGTGGGTTGTGTGAGTGCGTGGTGGGTTGTGTGAGTGTGTGGGTACGTGTGGTGGGTTGTGTGAGTGTGTGGGTGCGTGTGGTGGGTTGTGTGAGTGTGTGGTGGGTTGTGTGAGTGTGTGGGTACGTGTGGTGGGTTGTGTGAGTGTGTGGTGGGTTGTGTGAGTGTGTGGGTACGTGTGGTGGGTTGTGTGAGTGTGTGGGTACGTGTGGTGGGTTGTGTGAGTGTGTGGTTACGTGTGGTGGGTTGTGTGAGTGCGTGGTGGGTTGTGTGAGTGTGTGGTTACGTGTGGTGGGTTGTGTGAGTGTGTGGGTGCGTGTGGTGGGTTGTGTGAGTGTGTGGGTACGTGTGGTGGGTTGTGTGAGTGTGTGGGTACGTGTGATGGGTTGTGTGAGTGTGTGGTTACGTGTGGTGGGTTGTGTGAGTGCGTGGTGGGTTGTGTGAGTGTGTGGGTACGTGTGGTGGGTTGTGTGAGTGTGTGGGTGCGTGTGGTGGGTTGTGTGAGTGTGTGGTGGGTTGTGTGAGTGTGTGGGTACGTGTGGTGGGTTGTGTGAGTGTGTGGGTACGTGTGGTGGGTTGTGTGAGTGTGTGGTGGGTTGTGTGAGTGTGTGGGTACGTGTGGTGGGTTGTGTGAGTGTGTGGGGTCGTGTGGTGAGTTGTGTGAGTGTGTGGGTACGTGTGGTGGGTTGTGTGAGTGTGTGGGTACGTGTGGTGGGTTGTGTGAGTGTGTGGTGGGTTGTGTGAGTGTGTGGGTACGTGTGGTGGGTTGTGTGAGTGTGTGGGTGCGTGTGGTGGGTTGTGTGAGTGTGTGGTGGGTTGTGTGAGTGTGTGGGTACGTGTGGTGGGTTGTGTGAGTGTGTGGGTGCGTGTGGTGGGTTGTGTGAGTGTGTGGTGTGTTGTGTGAGTGTGTGGGTACGTGTGGTGGGTTGTGTGAGTGTGTGGGTACGTGTGGTGGGTTGTGTGTGTGTGTGGTGGGTTGTGTGAGTGTGTGGGTACGTGTGGTGGGTTGTGTGAGTGTGTGGGTACGTGTGGTGGGTTGTGTGAGTGTGTGGGTACGAGTAGGGGGTTGTGGGAGTGTGTGGTTACGTGTGGTGGGTTGTGTGAGTGTGTGGTGGGTTGTGTGAGTGTGTGGTTGGTTGTGTGAGTGTGTGGTTACGTGTGGTGGGTTGTGTGAGTGTGTGGGTGCGTGTGGTGGGTTGTGTGAGTGTGTGGGTACGTGTGGTGGGTTGTGTGAGTGTGTGGTGGGTTGTGTGAGTGTGTGGTTACGTGTGGTGGGTTGTGTGAGTGTGTGGGTGCGTGTGGTGGGTTGTGTGAGTGTGTGGGTACGTGTGGTGGGTTGTGTGAGTGTGTGGGTACGTGTGGTGGGTTGTGTGAGTGTGTGGTTACGTGTGGTGGGTTGTGGGAGTGTGTGGGTACGTGTGGTGGGTTGTGTGAGTGTGTGGTTATGTGTGGTGGGTGTGGGAGTGTACCGGTTACTGTATGAGTGGTGGGTTTTGGGAGTGTACCGGTTACTGTATGAGTGGTGGGTTGTGTCAGTGTATGGGTACAAATGTGAGTGTGTGGGTACGTGTGGTGGGTTGTGTGAGTGTGTGGGTACGTGTGGTGGGTTGTGTGAGTGTGTGGGTACGTGTGGTGGGTTGTGTCAGTGTGTGGGTACGTGTGGTGGGTTGTGTGAGTGTGTGGGTACGTGTGGTGGGTTGTGTGAGTGTGTGGTGGGTTGTGTGAGTGTGTGGGTACGTGTGGTGGGTTGTGTGAGTGTGTAGGTACGTGTGGTGGGTTGTGTGAGTGTGTGGTGGGTTGTGTGAGTGTGTGGGTACGTGTGGTGGGTTGTTTGAGTGTGTGGGTGCGTGTGGTGGGTTGTGTGAGTGTGTGGTGGGTTGTGTGAGTGTGTGGGTACGTGTGGTGGGTTGTGTGAGTGTGTGGGTGCGTGTGGTGGGTTGTGTGAGTGTGTGGTGTGTTGTGTGAGTGTGTGGGTACGTGTGGTGGGTTGTGTGAGTGTGTGGGTACGTGTGGTGGGTTGTGTGTGTGTGTGGTGGGTTGTGTGAGTGTGTGGGTACGTGTGGTGGGTTGTGTGAGTGTGTGGGTACGTGTGGTGGGTTGTGTGAGTGTGTGGGTACGAGTAGGGGGTTGTGGGAGTGTGTGGGTACGTGTGGTGGGTTGTGTGAGTGTGTGGTGGGTTGTGTGAGTGTGTGGTTGGTTGTGTGAGTGTGTGGTTACGTGTGGTGGGTTGTGTGAGTGTGTGGGTGCGTGTGGTGGGTTGTGTGAGTGTGTGGGTACGTGTGGTGGGTTGTGTGAGTGTGTGGTGGGTTGTGTGAGTGTGTGGTTACGTGTGGTGGGTTGTGTGAGTGTGTGGGTGCGTGTGGTGGGTTGTGTGAGTGTGTGGGTACGTGTGGTGGGTTGTGTGAGTGTGTGGGAACGTGTGGTGGGTTGTGTGAGTGTGTGGTTACGTGTGGTGGGTTGTGGGAGTGTGTGGGTACGTGTGGTGGGTTGTGTGAGTGTGTGGTTATGTGTGGTGGGTTGTGGGAGTGTACCGGTTACTGTATGAGTGGTGGGTTTTGGGAGTGTACCGGTTACTGTATGAGTGGTGGGTTGTGTCAGTGTATGGGTACAAATGTGAGTGTGTGGGTACGTGTGGTGGGTTGTGTGAGTGTGTGGGTACGTGTGGTGGGTTGTGTGAGTGGTGGGTACGTGTGGTGGGTTGTGTCAGTGTGTGGGTACGTTGTGGTGGGTTGTGTGAGTGTGTGGGTACGTGTGGTGGGTTGTGTGAGTGTGTGGTGGGTTGTGTGAGTGTGTGGGTACGTGTGGTGGGGTTGTGGTGAGTGTGTGGGTACGTGTGGTGGGTTGTGTGAGTGTGTGGTGGGTTGGGTGAGTGTGTGGGTACGTGTGGTGGGTTGTGTGAGTGTGTGGGTACGTGTGGTGGGTTGTGTGAGTGTGTGGGTACGAGTAGGGGGTTGTGGGAGTGTGTGGGTGCGTGTGGTGGGTTGTGTGAGTGTGTGGTGGTTGTGTGAGTGTGTGGGTACGTGTGGTGGGTTGTGTGAGTGTGTGGTTACGTGTGGTGGGTTGTGGGAGTGTACCGGTACTGTATGAGTGGTGGGTTGTGTCAGTGTATGGGTACAAATGTGAGTGTGTGGGTACGTGTGGTGGGTTGTGTGAGTGTGTGGGTACAAATGTGAGTGTGTGGGTACGTGTGGTGGGTTGTGTGAGTGTGTTGGTACGTGTGGTGGGTTGTGTGAGTGTGTGGTGGGTTGTGTGAGTGTGTGGGTACGTGTGGTGGGTTGTGTGAGTGTGTGGGTGCGTGTGGTGGGTTGTGTGAGTGTGTGGTGGGTTGTGTGAGTGTGTGGGTACGTGTGGTGGGTTGTGTGAGTGTGTGGGTGCGTGTGGTGGGTTGTGTGAGTGTGTGGTGGGTTGTGTGAGTGTGTGGGTACGTGTGGTGGGTTGTGTGAGTGTGTGGGTACGTGTGGTGGGTTGTGTGAGTGTGTGGTGGGTTGTGTGAGTGTGGGTACGTGTGGTGGGTTGTGTGAGTGTGTGGGTACGTGTGGTGGGTTGTGTGAGTGTGTGGGTACGTGTGGTGGGTTGTGTGAGTGTGTGGGTACGAGTAGGGGGTTGTGGGAGTGTGTGGGTACGTGTGGTGGGTTGTGTGAGTGTGTGGTGGGTTGTGTGAGTGTGTGTTGGTTGTGTGGTTGTGGTGTGGTTACGTGTGGTGGGTTGTGTGAGTGGTGTGGGTGCGTGTGGTGGGTTGTGTGAGTGTGTGGGTACGTGTGGTGGGTTGTGTGAGTGTGTGGTGGGTTGTGTGAGTGTGTGGTTACGTGTGGTGGGTTGTTTGAGGTGTGTGGGTGCGTGTGGTGGGTTGTGTGAGTGTGTGGGTACGTGTGGTGGGTTGTGTGAGTGTGTGGGTACGTGTGGTGGGTTGTGTGAGTGTGTGGTTACGTGTGGTGGGTTGTGGGAGTGTGTGGGTACGTGTGGTGGGTTGTGTGAGTGTGTGGTTATGTGTGGTGGGTTGTGGGAGTGTACCGGTTACTGTATGAGTGGTGGGTTGTGGGAGTGTACCGGTTACTGTATGAGTGGTGGGGTTGTGTCAGTGTATGGGTACAAATGTGAGTGTGTGGGTACGTGTGGGTGGGTTGTGTGAGTGTGTGGGTACGTGTGGTGGGTTGTGTGAGTGTGTGGGTACGTGTGGTGGGTTGTGTGAGTGTGTGGTGGGTTGTGTGAGTGTGTGGGTACGTGTGGTGGGGTTGTGTGAGTGTGTGGGTACGTGTGGTGGGTTGTGTGAGTGTGTGAGTGTGTGGTGGGTTGTGTGAGTGTGTGAGTGTGTGGTATGTTGTGTGAGTGTGTGGGTGCGTGTGGTGGGTTGTGTGAGTGTGTGGGTACGTGTGGTGGGTTGTGTGAGTGTGTGGTGGGTTGTGTGAGTGTGTGGGTACGTGTGGTGGGTTGTGTGAGTGTGTGGTTACGTGTGGTGGGTTGTTGGAGTGTACCGGGTACTGTATGAGTGGTGGGTTGTGTCAGTGTATGGGTACAAATGTGAGTGTGTGGGTACGTGTGGTGGGTTGTGTGAGTGTGTGGGTACAAATGTGAGTGTGTGGGTACGTGTGGTGGGTTGTGTGAGTGTGTTGGTACGTGTGGTGGGTTGTGTGAGTGTGTGGTTGGTTGTGTGAGTGTGTGGGTACGTGTGGTGTGTTGTGTGAGTGTGTGGGTGCGTGTGGTGGGTGGGTTGTGTGAGTGTGTGGTGGGTTGTGTGAGTGTGTGGGTACGTGTGGTGGTTGTGTGAGTGTGTGGGTGCGTGTGGTGGGTTGTGTGAGTGTGTGGTGGGTTGTGTGAGTGTGTGGGTACGTGTGGTGGGGTTGTGTGAGTGTGTGGGTACGTGTGGTGGGTTGTGTGAGTGTGTGGTGGGTTGTGTGAGTGTGTGGGTACGTGTGGTGGGTTGTGTGAGTGTGTGGGTACGTGTGGTGGGTTGTGTGAGTGTGTGGTGGGTTGTGTGAGTGTGTGGGGTACGTGTGGTGGGTTGTGTGAATGTGTGGCTACGTGTGGTGGTTTGTGTGAGTGTGTGGGGGGTTGTGTGAGTGTGTGGGTACGTGTGGTGGGTTGTGTGAGTGTGTGGGTATGTGTGGTGGGTTGTGTGAGTGTGTGGGTACGTGTGGTGGGTTGTGTGAGTGTGTGGGTACGAGTAGGGGGTTGTGGGAGTGTGTGGGTACGTGTGGTGGGTTGTGTGAGTGTGTGGTGGGTTGTGTGAGTCTGTGGTTGGTTGTGTGTGTGTGTTACGTGTGGTGGGTTGTGTGAGTGTGTGGGTGCGTGTGGTGGGTTGTGTGAGTTTGTGGGTACGTGTGGTGGGTTGTGTGAGTGTGTGGTGGTTGTGTGAGTGTGTGGTTACGTGTGGTGGGGGGGGTGAGTGTGTGGGTGCGTGTGTTGGGTTGTGTGTGTGTGTGTGGGTACGTGTGGTGGGTTGTGTGAGTGTGTGGGTACGTGTGGTGGGTTGTGTGAGTGTGTTGGTACGTGTGGTGGGTTGTGTGAGTGTGTGGTTGGTTGTGAGAGTTTGTGGGTACGTGTGGTGTGTTGTGTGAGTGTGTGGGTGCGTGTGGTGGGTTGTGTGAGTGTGTGGTGGGTTGTGTGAGTGTGGGTACGTGTGGTGGGTGGTGTGAGTGTGTGGGGGCGTTGTGGTGGGTTGTGTGAGTGTGTGGGGGTTGTGTGAGTGTGTGGGTACGTGTGGTGGGTTGTGTGAGTGTGTGGGTACGTTGGTGGGTTGTGTGAGTGTGTGGTGGGTTGTGTGAGGTGGGGTACGTGTGGGTGGGTGTGAGTGTGTGGGTACGTGTGGTGGGTGTGTGAGTGTGTGGTGGGTTGTGTGAGTGTGTGTGGGTACGTGTGGTGGGTTGTGTGAGTGTGTGGGTGCGTGTGGGTGGGTGTGTGTGAGTGTGTGGTGTGTTGTGTGTGTGGGTACGTGTGGTGGGTGTGTGAGTGTGTGGGTACGTTGGTGGGTTGGAGTGTGTGGTGGGGTTTGTGTGAGTGTGTGAGTGTGTGGTGGGTTGTGTGAGTGTGTGGGTACGTGTGGTGGGTTGTGTGAGTGTGTGTGGGTCGAGTAGGGGTTGTGGGCGTGTGTGGTTACTTGTGGGGTTGTGTGAGTGTGTGGTGGGTTGTGTGAGTGTGTGGTTGGTTGTGTGAGTGTGTGGTTACGTGTGGGGGTTGTGTGAGTGTGTGGTGTGCGTGTGGTGGGTTGTGTGAGTGTGTGGGTACGTGTGGGGGTTGTGTGAGTGTGGTGGTTGTGTGAGTGTGTGGTTACGTGTGGTGGGTTGTGTGAGTGTGTGGGTTGCGTGTGGTGGGTTGTGTGAGTGTGTGGGTAAGTGTGGTGGGTTGTGTGAGTGTGTGGGTACGTGTGGTGGGTTGTGTGAGTGTGTGGTACGTGTGGTGGGTTGTGGGAGTGTGTGGGTATTGTGGTGGGTTGTGTGAGTGTGTGGTTATGTGTGGTGGGTTGTGGGAGTGTACCGGTTACTGTATGAGTGGTGGGTTTTGGGAGTGTACCGGTTACTGTATGAGTGGTGGGTTGTGTCAGTGTATGGGTACAAATGTGAGTGTGTGGGTACGTGTGGTGGTGTGTGAGTGTGTGGGTACGTGTGGTGGGTTGTGTGAGTGTGTGGGTACGTGTGGTGGGTTGTGTGAGTGTGTGGGTACGTGTGGTGGGTTGTGTGATGTGTGGGTACGTGTGGTTGGGTTGTGTGAGTGTGTGGTGAGTTGTGTGAGTGTGTGGGTACGTGTGGTGGGTTGTGGTGAGTGTGTGGTGGGTTGTGTGAGTGTGTGGGTACGTGTGGTGGGTTGTGTGAGTGTGTGGGTACGTGGTGGTGGTTGTGTGAGTGTGTGGGTGGTACGAGTAGGGGGTTGTTGGGAGTGTGTGGGTGCGTGTGGTGAGTTGTGTGAGTGTGGTGGGTGTGTGTGGTGGGTTGTGTGAGTGTGTGGGTACGTGGGGGTTGTGGAGTGTGTGGTGGTTGTGTGAGTGTGTGTATAGTGTGTGGGTTGTGTGAGTGTGTGGTTACGTGTGGTGGGTTGTGGGAGTGTACCGGGTACTGTATGAGTGGTGGGTTGTGTCAGTGTATGGGTACAAATGTGAGTGTGTGGGTACGTGTGGTGGGTTGTGTGAGTGTGTTGGTACGTGTGGTGGGTTGTGTGAGTGTGTGGTGGGTTGTGTGAGTGTGTGGTTGGTTGTGTGAGTGTGTGGTTACGTGTGGTGGTTGTGTGAGTGTGTGGGTGCGTGTGGTGGGTTGTGTGAGTGTGTGGGTACGTTGGTGGGTTTGTGTGAGTGGTGGTGGGTTGTGTGAGTGTGTGGTTACGTGTGGTGGGTGTGT